>NC_064640.1:165460514-165767934 GCF_023864345.2 Schistocerca serialis cubense
ATGTGACAGGTGATTGTAAAATATATCTGTCTGGTGATAACACTAGCTTGGTAGTGAAGGATGTGCAACATAGTCAATGTATCAAAGAGTGCAGTTCAAGATTAAGCTCATAGCTAACAGAAAATAAATTGATACTAAATCATAGAAAGACTAGTTTCTGCAGTTTCTAAAAGTGCCACTTCTATCACACAGAACTGGCATATGATTTGTAACTGGATTTACCACTAGAACAATATCTGCAATAAGTGATATACAGCATTATACTCTGGGATAACTCTCCCCATTCAGAAAGTGTATTTATGCCTAAGAAAGGGGCAGGAGTTTAGGAATTCTGACATTGGTCTTCTAAGACTCAGTAACTTTCACTAAGTTAATGCTAGGCAGAAATCACACCTCCCTGATTCCTAGCCAGAAAGGCAGGTAGTATTCTGCTGCATTCATTTTCAATAAACTTCCAAACTACTCCTATTGTATGAGGGGGGGGGGGGGGGGGGTCCTGGAGAGAAACAAATGAAGCTGATTCCTGCATTATATTGTTGATTTTATCTACTATTAAGTTTTCTGCTGTCATTTCACATACTGACCCATACAATGACCATGCGTACTTGTTCTTCAGTTTGGCCCTATGGAACTAGACATGTAATGTACAAAAACATGACACTCATGATGTAAATAAGATTCACACAATTGGCAAGAAAGGGCATACCAGGATTATGCACAGGAGAGTACTTAGGTGAAACAAGTTGCCAGATAATCTTTTGTAGTCCACAAATTTCATGCAAAAAGTGGTGTTATAGAAACACTGCTTCGATTCTGTAGATGACTTTATGAGTGCCAGTTTCAAATTACACGTATGTATCTAATATATATTTACCTGTATATGGGACAGTCAAATGAAAACAAAACAGAAGAAAAGTAAATACACAGTTTATTATTTCAAAAGTAATCACCATAAGTGTTAATATATTTATCCCATTGTGAGATAAGAAGGTCATTACCTCCAGGGAAAAATGTTTGTGGGTGCTTATGGAACCATGATTGTACTCAGGCCTGCACCTCTTCAACCAAAGCAACACTGACAGTCACAAATATCTTTCTTCAGTTCACTATAAATTTGGTAACCACATGGGGAGAACTTGGGACTGTGTAGAGGATGTATATAAGCTACCCAGCGAAACTTCTGCAGCATACTCAAAACAATCTTGGTGACATACATTCGTTAACATCTTATGGCATCATATTTTAGCACAATTCTCCATATAAGGAGAAAGGTTTTCTTGTACAGAAGCATGTAACAAGGGTAACACATGTTGTCCACTCTAGAAACTCTTGTAGGTATCTCTTTAAATAGTTAGGAATACTGACAGCAGCCTGACGGTCTCCCTTATGAAGCGTGTTGTCAACAATCACCACAGTTCAAAAACAATGAAGACATTCATAGGTATATTACGAGAAAGAGAAATTACTTACACCAGCCATCATGCGGCCTTAGTGTGTCACAAAATCGATAGAGGTATTATAATTGAAAACTGACTCATTCCACAATTATTACCCATGGAACACAAGAATATGTAAGTAAGTTATCAACTAACTCTCTTGAATTTATGTTTTCCTTTTCTTTAAATCCACTTTGATAGGTGAGGAAGGAGCTAACAGTTTGAAAGTTGAAGACCTAAGAAATACCAAGACAAGCCTGTACATCAAAAATAAAACTTCCCAGCTTTTGGAGTAATCATTTTTCGTGCTAGAGTAAAATACATGCTCCCCCCCCTTCCCCCCAGAAGCATGTGCACGCATTGACACACACACACACACACACACACACACACATACAAAAGAATACCCACACCTATATGGTGCCGGATGGATGAACGGTGTCAGTGCTGCATTTCATTAGGTGAACGAGGTTGTGGTGGGGTAGTGTCAGGTGTGGTGTGTTAGAGGGGGAGGGAGGCAGGAGGTAGAGGGGAGGATTGGGTGTGGGTGACTAGCAGCTGGAAGGGAGCTACATGGATTAGGTGTGGTGTCATTTGCAACAGACACCAAGACAGAGTGTCCCCTCATCATTCACAGGTTGGCATCAGATGTTACGAACGCTGTGCCAGAAACAGCCACAAATCAAACATGGCTGCCAACTGATGACCCCACAATGGACATGCCCTCCTCAGCTGGGACAGGCAGCGCCAGAATCGAAGTGAATAAGAGGTCACGGCATGCTACCATTAATGCTTCAGTCTTGTGACATCAGCGTGCGAGTGTGCTACCTCTTTCTCTATCAGTGACTACTGGACTCTAGAGTTAAGTAAATGATGTTGTATCTATCATTCTTCGGTTTCTGCCTCTAGAACCCCTGCAATGCTACAGCATACAACAATGCTGGAGCTCATGCTGGTCTTTAATTTGTCTATTTTTTTAGGCTTGGTTCCTTGCTGATGGCAACACTACAGCAACAAAGATAGTGTATTTCCTGCAGATTCTTGAACACATGTCATGCTTGTGCACCACATTGTTTGTTTCCTAACTTTCTTGTATTTCAGAACATTTTGACCTGCAACTTGCTATTTTCATTGTTTTCTGATCCAGAGGCTGCTTTTTGCATATTATTGTTTGTGATTTATAATCAAGACATTCTTTACACCTCCTGTGATATTTCGTTGCCTTTCTGTGTCAACTCTGTGTTGAATCATGGCCAGTGTACAGCAGGAACTGTCTTGAGCCAAGCTATTCAGATGCAGGCCCAGCGAATACAGCAGCTCCTAACTAGGATGACACAACAGATGCAACTCCAAATGAGGTTCAGTGGCAGCTTTTACTGCCCCGAAAGCAGTGCCATGCCACAAGTATCACCTGTCTGTGCACCCTAGTTCCAGGCATTCGACACACAGGAGGAAGACTGGTTTGAATAAGATGCTCAGCTCGACACCCATTTCACTGTATATCGTATTCAAGTACTGATAGCAAACCTCACTTCTTGGCTGCAGTAGGTGTCACAGTATACACGCTGGCTTGTAAATGTTTTCCCACTGCCCACTCTGAAAGTGTAGATTATGAGGTCTCGATTGCTGCAGTAGACAAATAATAGGATGTGCTGAAAAGTAATTTGAAAAATTTTGTATTATTGCCTTGAGCTGCTGGGAGATTCTCCATGGTATGACTCTGTAGTGTTAATGCACATTTTTAACACAAATGTGTACAGTCCCTAGCACTGTTTTTGTAGGCTGATGACATAATTTATATTATGATGTGATGACAGTGTCTTATTCATGGTTTTAGCACCTGACAATAACAATTTTATATTTCACCTAACATGATGCTGTGAATACTTTTGGTGATGGTAATACAACTGAAATTGGTTCTATAAATAAAAAAATCTTTATCAGCAGTTCATGGTGAAAAAATGAAATTTTTGAAAAATATGAGAGCTGTGGGGCACCACAAACTGAAAATATACTGAAAAGCAATGCTTCCAATTTTTTATGTGAAAGCTCTTAAAGCTTTTATAATAAAACAAACATTATCAACAACAACAAAAAAAATGGTTCAAATGGCTCTGAGCACTATGGGACTTAACAGCTGTGGCCATCAGTCCCCTAGAACTTAGAACTACTTAAACCTAACTAACCTAAGGACATCACACACATCCATGCCCGAGGCAGGATTCGAACCTGCGACCGTAGCAGTCGCGCGGTTTCGGACTGCGCGCCTAGAACCGTGAGACCACCGCGGCCGGCCATTATCAACAGTCTACATCTTTATTCGACATGTCTACATATAGACAGTCTTCTGACACTAGAGGTCTCTGAATTGTAGTGTGTAGTGAAACTGTGTTGGTGCACAAGAAGCAGCTTGCTGTAATTGAGTTTTGAATCAAACAGTTTGACCACACATGGAGCACCTTCTCCTTTGGTGTGACAAGGCCAAACCACACATGAGTATTGCGACATCTGCAACAATCTGACGCCTTGCTTTCACTGTCATTGATTATCCTCCGAACAGTCCCCACTTGGCCCCATCCGATTTTCATCTGTTTCCAAAACTTAAAGAACACCTTTGAGGCCTTCACTTTGACAGTGATGGAGCAGTGCAAGCAAAGATGAGGTTGTAGTTCCATCAACAAAGTCAATTCTACAGCGATTGTACCAACAAACTGGTCTCTCATTGGGAGAAATGTGTTCTTCGCCAGGGTGACTATGTTGAGAAATAAATATGTAGACATGAAGAATACAGATACAGAATGTTCATAACATTTGTTTCATTTAAAAAGCTTTCAGAGTTGTCACAGAAAAAACTGGGAGGCATTACTATTCAGCTTGCCTTCATACTTTGATGAACAAGTGAACATGGCTGTTGCTCGTTACAAGTTTTTTCATTTACGTTGACAGCCTCGTCAAACTAAAAAACAGTGGGCAGTGGATTTACAAGGCATGACCAGGCATTGCAAGTTTAAGCATGAATGTGATAGATATTACTGTCCTGCTGTGATACGTGACACTATCACCCAGAATGTGTAAGACTCTAGAATCAGTGAACAAATTCTTAAATATATGTGGGGTGTCTGTTCTTTTGGACATGTCCAAAAGACCAGGCACGATTTTGATCCGGCTGCAATTAGCAGTCAAGACACAAAAGATTTACAACATGTAGCTGCTAGTGGGCATCGATTTATATCAATGGGAAAAGCTGAAAATGTGTGTCGGACTGGGATTTGAAACTGTTTCTCCTGCTTACTGGGCAGATGCTCTGACCATTGAGCCATCTGGACACAGTGGTCATTGCAACTGCACAGACTAGTCTAGCACAGTCCACCTGAATGCCTCTGCCAAATTGTTATCAAGAACAAAGTTGACCACATGGTGACACAACATGCAACTGGGCACAACATGCTCAATTTCAATGGCTGCTTCACAACCCAAGCAATTTAGTCCTTCCCTCCACCATCAGCTTCTCTGAAATATGGAGATAGGATTTATCCTTACAACACATCATCCATTTGCATAATCATCCTGCCCTCAATCTCCATTAACCCACTGCACTCACACCCTCCTCCCAACTGTTTCCCCTTCCTCCATCTCATCACCCACTCTCAATTCATGAGCCACTCCTCACCGACTATGGCAACCATGCATCAAATGCCTAGCCCATGTACCTGCATCCCTCCTCCCACATTTATCTACATCCATACTCTGCTAACCACCTGATGGTGTGTGGCGGAGGGTACTTTGAGTACATTCCTAGCCGGCAAACCAGCTGGCTCCATCCAAGCTACAGGGTACAGGTGTGTGTGTGTGTGTGTGTGTGTGTGTGTGTGTGTGTGTGTGTGTGTGTGTGCGCGCGCGCGACTCAATGCTCCTGCTTTTCAGTGAGTGGTCTCCTCTAATCCAAAAGTATTTATACTCTACCAGAACTTTTCTACAACATTAAGATTTAGAAAACACCTACAAGATACTCACCAATTCACATTTCTCTTGATGCCATGATTCCTTTACTTCCATGTCTATTTAAAAATGTTCATATTTTATACATCAGTGGAAGTATAGTATGCTGAATTGACAGTAATCCATGTTTTTTATTTTACTTACCACTTTTGGTTTCAACTGAGTGACATTATCTCCGTGTCCCAGTCGACCATATTCTCCTAACCCCCAGGTATACAATTCTCCATTTGAAGTTATCGCTGCACTGTGAGAGCTTCCACATGCTATATCACGGATTCTCTTTGATTTCAACCTTTTAATGAGATGAGGTTTGTCCAATGTCAGTTTGTTTCCATGTCCTAGTTTGCCATCTTCTCCTTCGCCCCAGGAGAACACCTACATAAAGATAATCAAAGCAGTATAAGGACACTAAACTTCTAAAATAAATTAATGTATAACTTAAAGCAAAAAGCATGGACATAAAATATAAAGGATGGCAACTCTGACACACATAAATGGATCAATAATATTTTCTTTAGCAAGCCAAATCAAGTGGTTCAGTTTACAATCAATATTATTTGCAAAGAGTTGTTTTTAATCTAAGATATTTTCAAAGCAAAAATTATCTGTGACTAGTATTAAATGAGAATACAGCATACTGCACCAAGTTCCAAATTAGAAGGGAAATCATAATATTATAACAATACAAAATTTGTGTCTTGAATATGCTGATGCTTAGCCACTCTGTGGAACCCACAATGTGGCATACATACATACAAACATACACACACACATATGAAAAAGAGTATAATATCATGTACAAAGATTTTATGTTCAAACTTAGAATACAGCTGACATATATAAAGGAAGACATGCCAGTTCACTATAGTGCTTGAAACATCAATATGAAGAAACGTTATTGTGAGAACCCACAGAGCAAATATACTGACCTGTGATGCTATGCACATGGTGTACATATGTCAAATGTTGCAGGATTTAAATTAGCATCTTACTTCTGTTAAACAGACATGGGAAAAGGCACACTTCCACACTTATAACAAACTGATATAAATTTATGTACATTTAAAAGAATAAAGTTTGTTTTGAGTGGTATTTAGAAGAAAGTGCAGTTTCCAACTACTGACCTATCAGAAGTGATTTACGATAGGATTTGAAGTCTTATCTGTGCATATCAGTGCACCAGTGATATGTTTGTGCAGTCTTTATCTAAAGCTACAGCTGGATACCATTATAAATTTATGGTGGATTCATGTTCCAAAATATTTTTCATGGGAATTAGCTGCTGGAGTAATAATGGATCATGTGTCATGAAGCAACAGCAAAAAGGGAGCTGCAGGATATTTAGATGCCCTTGCTTGGTGTAGTAGAAAACTGCTTTGTGGAAAAAAAAGTTCTTAGGTTATTTAGATTGGTACTTTCTTTTCCTGTCTGTGTACTTAAACTTATACTTTCTTCTTTCTCTTTAGATAATACAAACAAACTGACTGTGAAATAGCGTATGAACATCATACTGCTTGAAGAATATTCAGTAGGTGCTGAATCTAAATCAGACAAATATAAATATACATTATAATATCACTAATTCTTTTATATATTTTAAGCCACAAAACAATTTAAATTCTGTGTAGAATTATTTGCTGTCTCACAAAATTGTTTCTCATTAGACAGGAAAACATCAAAATCATGATTTCACATGTTCTGTGCAAACCAAGCATGTCTTGTTGAACAACCTTCAGTACCTATTTAAATCATAATATTTATAAAAAAAACACACAGTATATATTCCACTTGCTGGAGATTTCTATCAAAATTAATGTCAAAATGACAAGCTATGTTCACAAAAGTGGGCAACACAACTTGCCATATCATTTGCCTCTTAATTTCTATTGTGAAGTATTGTCACGTCAGATAAGATTTCGAAGTTGTGCAAAAACTCCCAACTTGCTTTAAATGTTCAGAAATGTAAAACTTTGCACTTCGCAAAATACAAAAAGAAAACATAGTATCCAGTGACAACAATATCAGTGAGAGTCCTAACTGGAATGAATCAATTAATACACACTGATCAGCCAGAACATTATGACCACCGATATACTATCAGTATAAACCCACCCAGGTGTTAGCAGCATCACCTGGTGAGGAATGAATGCTAGTCAGACACAAGCATGGTGCATGGTATCAGTGAGTGTGGTGTCCGTGTGTAGAATGGGAAAGGTGCATGATCTATCTGAGTTTGACAAAGGGCATTGTGATGGCCTGGAGGCTCAGCATGAGAAACTCAGAAACTGCAAGACTTGTCACATGTTTAAAGACTGCTGTGGTGTCTTCAACATGTGGCAAAACCAAGGTGAAACAACATCCAGACATTATGGAATTGGGTGGTCACCCCTCGTTACAGTTGTTGGACCTCGTAGGCTGGGCAGATTGGTAAAACAGGACAGGCAGCAAACTGTGGTGGAACTGGGCAGAGTGCACGTGTGTCTGAACACACAGTGCACCCAGCACTCCTAATGATGGGCCTCCACAGCCGATGTGCCAATGTTAACACCACAACATCGTCAATTACTACTGAAAGGATATATGAGTATCGGCAGTGACGTTGGCACAGTGGCAGAGTGTTGAATGGTCTGATGAATCCTGATACCTTCTTCATCATGCTTATGGGTGGGCACGAATCCATCATCTTCCAGGAAAACAGCTCCTTGACACCTGTACTGCAGGGTGGAGGCTAGCTGGCAGTGTCTCTATTTTGCTCTGGGGAACATTCATCTGGGCATCCATGGGTCCAATGGAGCTCGTGCAAGGCACCATGATGGCCAAGAAGTATCAAACACTGGTTGTAGACCAAATACACCCCTTCATGACAATCATGTTTCCCAAATGCAGTGGCATTTTTCAACAAGATAATGTGCCATGTCACAAGACCAGGTGTTTGATGGAGTGGTTCGAGAAACATAGTGGCAAGTTCCCATTGATGTCCTGGCCCCCCAACTCACCAGATCAGAACCCGATCTACCATATCTGGTATATGATTGAACGTAGCATCAGAGCTCATCCCCCTCCCGCCCCCATTGGAATTTATGGGACCTGATGATGTGTGTGCAGATTTGGTGCCAACTCTGTACAGCAACCTACCAAGGACTCACTTCTTTTATGCCATGATGCATCACCACTGTTATTTGTGCCAAAGGTAGATATACCAGCTATTAGGTATGTGGTCACAATGTTCTGGCTGATCAGTGTAAATTTCTGTACATAACTGTTTCTGTACATAATTGTTTGGAATGACCATGTAGGGCAAGTTGGAGGTAAAGTGCATGGCAGACTTTGGTTCATTGGTAGGATAACAAGTACATTGCTTATAAACACTTATGTGAGCTATTCTACAATATTGTTCAAGTGTGTGGGAGCCATACTAAACAGGACTAACAGGGGATATTGGACACAGACAAAGAAGAGCAGCAGGAATGGCCCACGGGTCTGTTTGGCCCATGAAAGAGTATCATGGAAGGATTCTGAGAAACCTGAACTGGTAGATGCTTAAGGTTAATTGCCAACTATTCTATGACAACCAACTTACAAAGTTCAAAAATCAATAATAAATGAGGCATCTACAAATAATACTACAATCCCACATAAGTGGTCTTGAAGGGACCACAAAGACAAGACAAGGCTACTGACAGCAGTCTAAAATGCATTAAAGCAATCATTCTCCCTATGTTCCACAAGCAAATGGAATGGGAAGAAACCCTAATATGTGGTACAACAGAAAGTACCCTCTTCCGAGAACTTCACAGAGATTTGCTGAACACAGACATAGATTTAAATTTTAACAGACATATTTTGCTCTTAAAAGGAGAAAATATCAGTCCAATAATTTCTGATTTAGGATGTTATGAGCATTGGGTTTGAGACATTGTGTTATGAAGAAAAATTGACAGAATGAGACAGGAAGAGCATGTTTCGTTTCACTAAAGAAGACTGTGTTATTCACAAACATTTTGTTTATTATTATTATTATTATTATTATTATTAGTATAAAGCTCTAAGTTTTATATACTTTCACTTCCAAAGTATGACTTAGACATTTCTACTATGGCTGATATTATAATGTTCACTGTTTCTGAACGCTAGTAAGACTGATAAATTGTGTTTCCCATAAGTGATTTGCTATCAGTGCTTACTCATGACTATTCATAAATCGATTATACCATATAAGAGAAACAGTAAAAATATTATTAAACACATGTAGCTGAGGTTGATAAAATTACATTAATGATACAAAAACTTGATAATAATGTATGTTGTAACAGTATACCACAGTGCTGTTGACAGTCTGAACAAATATTTATTTGAAATTTGAATGCTGTCACACACAGGTGACACAAAATTATGAAAGGTAGCATACTTTGATTACTTTTATTCCAAAACTTTATTTGATTACTTATTTTGAGGTAGTTTCTCAAGTCAATCTAATTTTCAAACCTAAAAGCAAGTTCATTTGTTGTGCTAATTCAGTAACATCCCATAGTAGCCTGTCCAAAGAACCAGAAATGCTAATTACCAGTTTTGATAAAGTATTTATTCCTTATAGAATTTGTTGTAAATAATAGATCCTGTTTTCCAACCAATAACTCATTGGTAGGAATAAAAGTGCTGCATATTATTCACATTTCACATATTTTCAATATGCTGCCAGAAACCCAAAAAAGTTGAAGAAGAAATTGGAGGATGTACTGGTGTTCAACTGCTTCTAATCCACTGATAGATCTAATGTGGAACTGGAATGTCTTAGGTGGAATAAAAACAATGGAAGGAGTAAGTGTAACCACTTACCCTGATGGCCTACAGAACCAGGAAGGGGCTGCACTACCAGGATCAAGACAACAGTGGCACCACAATATGTGTGTTTGTGTGTGTGTGTGTGTGTGTGTGTGTGTGTGAATTCAGTCTATCTTACATGTCCGTCTACTGCTGACAGTCTCAGTTGTACTATGAGTGGTTTACTACTTCTATTCTTAGTATTACACAGACAAATTTCTTGGCAATACTAACTTATGTACACATTATTAATAACGACACATACGAGAGTTTTAGCTAATATTTGAATTCAGCATCTCTTCAGTGGAATTATCATCATCTGCGTAGACAAATGCCGTAAACCCTTTTTTTGAACATTCTATCTATAATAGCCTAAGAATTATTTTATAAAACTCGGGAAGCATAGGATGATCATTAAATTGAAGTGTATGAATATCTGTGTAAAATACGAATACCATATTTTTTCTGTTTTCTTCAACATATTTCTGGATCTCCATATTATCAGTCTATAGAACAAGTAATGTAGACTGATTAGAACTGTATTTACCCAAGTACAAGATGACCCTGAATGTATGGCGATGCTCATCTTTTAAGAGGCTCCTTGCAAAATATTTATTTTTAACATATTCTGACTAATCAGAAGTTCACAATATATCTATTCCGAATTATGCCATTTAATGATTATCTACATTTTAATAATACAAGGAGACATCAAAGACCAGAAATGATTTACATGACTTTGTGGACCATTGTTTTCTATGTTTTGTGCTTACTAACCCTGACATCTGTTACATCATTATTTTTAACCATCATCATCATCATCATCATCATCATCATCCTAATAGCACAGCTGTGAAATTTATGTCTTCATTGTAACAAATGTTGAGCACCTTCTTCTGAATATGTTGTGATTTCTGAGGTTGTGGTTATGGTGGGGCCTGAAAGCACAGCTGTTTTTGTTTTCCAAGTATGTATTGGATTTCACTTCTATGCTGACTGGAGAATGTTACAATGTCTGTCACTTCCATACATATTGTCTGTCCACCACTCTCTCCAGGCTGCATAGAACCAGCAGCTGACACGCCCCCTTTAGTTCTTGTCAAATGCCATGGTGAGTATCAACAACATTGCAGCATGAAACACTAAAGTACACCACTGGCCCCATCTGCTCTTACCATCTCCTGCAGAAATGAACATTATTATTGAATGTTTGTCCAATTTTAAAGTCTATTCAATTCTGACTATAAACAGATTCAAGCAAACTGCAGTTAAACAAGGTAGATGTTCATAAAAGGCCAAAGTATGGTATGTGGTGTAGATTCCCATGGTTGATAATGCAAAGTAATTTGCTACCATCTCCCCACTCCCTGCACCCACCCTATTTGTCAGCCAAGCTGGTATCACTGTTCCCCCTCAAACTCCTCCATAGTGCTGTGCTTGAGCAAATGTGAAACACAGACGACATTATCTTCAATGGTGCAGGTCACATATTATGTAACAACAACAACTAACACAGAAATAAAAGATCACAACCACAATTCAGTCCATTCTCGAACTTTCACTCATCCCGCGAACTACTGGCATCTGTTGGTAGTATCGCCACAACAGTTCTTGCCGCTGTAATTTATTCTAATTATAACAGTTACATTCAGTTTAATATGATTTATTTTGTTTGTCACACAATTAATTCTAGATTAATTTTCCTTCTTGTTTCATCTAAATGTCACCATCATGATCTACAGCTGATTAAAAGCTGGTAACATTTTCACCTTGTATACTAATATGTGAACAGTGACAGATTCTCATTTGCAACCCACTTAGTAAATCATTTAAGTCTCTCATAACCAAATAAAATACTGATCCGGGTTCAGAATCATGTAATGTTTTTTGAAGGGCAACACTTTCGCTTCTGAACGTTACCTTTACTGAAAAAGCAGCATTGAGGTTTGTATATGGTATACATACATGTATGAAAACTTTTATTGCAAATCCGTTCAAATCAAATAAGAGTTTGTAAGATGGTAGAATTTAATGCTATTTCCTACTGTGTTTCACAAAAATGTCAAATTGTAAGCAGTACAATAGATTGTTGCTCTGGCTAGTTCATAGTTTCTCACGCATCTCTTGCACCAGCACTGCGCAAATCAAATGTCACGTGGTTGAGCAACATCAATACAGTATCGAGTGCTTTGACGTATCAGGAAATCTCGAGCCTGTTCAAACAAGAGTCTCATTAGCCCAGCCCTGCACTACCAAATTGTTCAAAATAAATATGCATGTGATCTCAATACCCAAAGCTTAATCTGTAAATTTAAGACAATCTTTATATACTCTATCAAACTATGTAAAAATGTTAAACTCAGTAGCAATAGTTTAATCTGCAAATATAAGATGACCCAGTATTTTCTGACTTATAATCAGGTAAATATGGTAACTTACTTTCAAAATTTGGCTTGAAGCATGAACGTCACTTGATGGCATTCTCGATCTGCTCAGTGGGACTGGGACCAAGTGACTTGGTAGGCCTCAAAAGTTCCCTTATATTCACGGAGTGTTCCCAGACCATTGTATCACAGTTCAGAAGTAATGGAGTAGTGCATTTTGATGTTGAATGTACAAGTCATCTGCCGAGGAATTTATGTGAACAGAGAGATGCAAAAGAATGGACAACTGAGTTCTTTTATCATTTACCAGTAAGGTACATGGAGATGAATCAGGGGGCCCATTTCATCCCTTGCAATCATCTCCCATGCGAGACTGAACAGTGTCACGTTTGTATCCTGCCACCCTGCCCAGACTCAACAGTCTAGACAACCTTTCTCCATGTCTTAAGCATCCAATAGTGGTGTTGCTGCACCCTTGTTAATCTCCGAGGCCTTCAACATGTATTGTGTTGGCGTACACATGTGTGTGTTGACTTCTGAGCTCCATAGCAAGCTGGTGGTTCTGGGTGATACAGCTGCTACAATCTGCAATTAGCTTTCACATACACACTTTTATGTGCTGATCTCAGAAAAATCTACTTCTCTCAGTCTTTTTAAACTTGTGATTAGCTTTTATGCAAGTGCCATCTGCCGTCTGCTTTCATCGTACTTACTCTACATGACACAAATTTTATTGGGTAATCACATATACTTTTCTATCCCTATGGTTGTATGGTATTTGGATGGGTTTTTCTTGTCAGAAGTTCAAAAATCTTCAAAAGACACAAGAAACTCACCTATCTTCTTACTCAATTCCTTTCATAAACTGCTAAAATAAGCTAGTATTACTGTTTAATAGCTTCTTATATGTTCAAATAACGTACAGGAATGCAATCAGCTGGCATTTTCAAGTATCATCAATATTTTGACAGGTGAACACCCTGTCATTTTCAGTGCACAGATGCAACAAGAAAGAGGTGTGCAAGGAAATTTAAAACCTCAGTATACAGAATAGATACTGAAATCAATCTCTCTCTCTCTCTCTCTCTCTCTCTCTCTCTCTCTCTCTCTCTCTCTCTCTCTCTCTCTGTGTGTGTGTGTGTGTGTGTGTGTGTGTGTGTGGTGGTGGTGGGGGGGGGGGGGGGCCTCTGGTGCCGCCACACAATCACATACAAACCCCCAGAAATTACTGATGGTTGCATAACTCTATTTATAAGGTCACTTGTTAATTTAAACCCAACTGATTACTTATTAACACTATCCCAATAGCTGGAAGTGCATGCCAGAATCTCTGTGTTGTCATTTTCCATAGGATGACCACTGCCAAGGCAATGTTCTGCAATAGCAGATCTGGTTGGCTGTTGTAACTGTGGGTGACATTTATTCTCAATACACGGATCCTCCACAGTCCAGACAGTCTGACCAAGATATGAAATGCCACAACTGTAAGGAAAATGATAGCCACCTACTTTACACAAACCAAGATCAACCTTTGCAGATTCTAAAAGGGCATTAACCTTAGCTGGTGATCTAAAAACACATTTCACATCATGTTTCCTTAGAATATGACCAGTCTTGTTGGAAATGCTACCTGCATAAAGCAAGAAGGTTGTATGCTTTGCCGGCACCTCGTTATCACCAGCACTTGTGCAATTCAAGGTTGGTCAAAGGTGCAACACACATCAAATCTGTCTTGCACTATGACCATTCTGACAAAAGGTGACTTCTAGGTGGACTAAATCAGCTCACAAACTTTCAGGATCTACATCTGTACATCTACATCTGTACTCCACAAGGCACCGTACGGTGTATGGCAAATGGTACTCTGGACCATTCCTAACCATTTCCTTTCCAATTCCAGTTGCAAATAGAGTGAGGGAAAAAAATTATCTATATGCCTCCACATGAGGCCTAATTTCTCATACCTTATCCTCATGGTCCTTATGCAAAACATACGTTGGCAGCACTAGAATTGTTCTGTAGTCAGCCTCAAATTCCAGTTCTATAAATTTTCTCAATAGTGTTCCTCGAAAAGAACATTGCCTTCCCCCCAGGGTTCTCATACATGTTGCCAAAGCATCTAGGTAACATTTGCACATTGTTCAAGCCTATTGGTAACAAACCTAGTATGCCACCTTTGAATTACTTTAATGTCTTTCTCTAATCTGACCTGGTATGGCTCCCAAACACTTGAGCCGTACTTGAGAATAGGTAGAATGCTGTATGCAGTCCCCTTTGCACATGAACCACACTTACCTAAAATTCTCACAATAAAACAACATAAAAGATTCAGCTTCCCTATCACAATCCTCACGTGCTTGTTCTATTTCATATTGCTTCGCAATGTTACACCCAGATATTTAAACGACTTGTCTATCTCAACCAGCAGGCTACTAATGCTGTATTTAAACTTTATGGGTTTGGGTTTGTTTTACCTACTCATCCACATTAAATTACATTTATTCCTTGAAAGACTGGGTTCTTTCAGGACACCATTGAAAACATAGATCAGACAGACAAGTTTACAGATGTATTCCATGACAGGCAGATACTGTGTGAAGAACGGTTTTTCAACAGTGTTGTTTTCTACATGAATCAGTAATTCTGAGAATGGTTACTACTGGGTGGGAAATCTCCTTGTGAACTTGGTTTGTGGGGCATATTTGAGACTAGCAAATCACCTGATTCCACAGATGGTGATTTCCTTTTGCAGGGATATGTCCTAAATATTGCATATTTTACCCATTTACCACACCAATTGAATGATTTGCAGGACTGTTCCTCTTTATGACATGAAATAGAAAACCAAAGTTATGTTGAGAGGCACCTGGGAAGCAACAGACTACTTTTTAGGCACCTACCATGTGAGCTACAGCACACATTGCATTACAATATAATTACAAAGAAAAATTATAAGGATTTTAATTCTATAGCACACTGTACAGACTCAAACATCAGGTTACATCATGATAACATTAAACATAGTTCAGTTGTTACCTTACATTACTTTGTTCCCTACCTTTCCATCAAGAGTGAGAGCCATAGCATGTTTACCGCCAGAATGAACAGCAACCTTCTTGATAACATATTGGCTGAGTCCTGTAACTAGGCGTGGTGAAGACACATTGCCAGTGTGTCCCAATCCCAGTCGGCCATTTGTACCCTCACCACATGCATATAACTGAAACAAGTTAAAAATAGGATCTGAAAGACCACATATAACTTGTAAAGTCATTGTTGAGCCTGGTAAATTTTTTATTGTAAATAACAGTGATAAGTACTGTTTCTGTTTTATAAAACATAATGTAATGGGAAAGACAGTACACACACACACACACACACACACACACACACACACACACACACACACACACACTCTCTCTCTCTCTCTCTCTCTCTCTCTCTCTCTCTCTCTCTCTCTTACCTTGCCATCTAGAGAAACTACAAAAAGCGACTTTGAACCACCAGCAATGTGAATTGGTTTGAGAGAAGACAATGCTTCAGAGAATGTTGGCAGTTTGACTTTAGAACCAGCAAGACCACCAAGCTGGTCCTTATCGTTCAAGCCCCAAACATAAACTTTTGTTTGCAGGTCAGCCGAAGATGAGTAGCCCTGCTGGTTTCTGTTTATACCTGTAAAGGTTCTAGAATCCTGCAAAACAGGACAATACGAGATTTGTAATTTACTTAAGCTTTACTGTAATGATGCAGACAAGATACGAAACAACATAAGAGTAATGGAAGCTACAAAAGTAAGACAAGAAGTTTTAATGTACCTGGAATTCTTCACTGTCTGATACAAGGAAAGACATACTTCTTGATTTGGTTGAACTTCCTTTAGATGAAGCCCTTTTACCAATGATATTTAATGCATGAATTTTGCAATCAATGCCACCATTTCTGCACTGTTTGACTGCTATTTCAATGCATGCATAATACTGAAATACATACAGTAGATAGCATATATTAAATGCAGTTACACAAAACTGTAGATATGTGCTATATGACATTATGGGTGTGAAGCACACAGACTGAAAATATGAGAAACTGTATTGTGCTTTAATTCTCGTATAGAATCAATCCAATCATATACTACTCTTACGTGATACTTACAACTTTCAAGTGAGACAACAAAGTAACAATTCTATCTGTGTTACGAATATTCACTGTATTTAGCTCTGTCATGGACAAGAAGGTATCTCCTCCTGACACTACAACCAATGAAGGCATATAGCTTTTGTCAGCCATTTCCACCACCATTTTCAACGACTCAATTAAAATATTGGGTTGCATTTCTAACCTGATCCAGTGCTGTAACAAAGAATGAAAAATTGCAAAAAAAATAAGTTAACCATAACTGTTTATCCTATTAATATAGAAAATAATAATTATATTTAAATGACAGAAATACAATATCAAGAACATTAACGAAACTGAACTCCCTCCCTATATTCATCATGGAAAACTGTCAGATCTATTTAAACATAACTTTATCACAGTCAATAGCATTCCCAAGATTGTATTAAAAAATTGTAAGCATAAGGTATGTATTGTTCTTGTTTAGAATTTAGGACAATTTTTACAAACAACATGATGTATGGCATTGTCAGATGTTAATGGCTACTGCACTGTCTCTTTATTTACATAATTATTTAAAATGTTTCAGAAGGCTATGTACTTGGTAATGGTAAATTATCTTGCTAAAATACATGACAGATAATTTACTTAGGTTATGCAATTGCTGTACTGAAATACACAGTAATGATGTGGATTTCATATGAGCATGTTCAAAGTAATAGGTATTTAAAGTAATTAACAGCATAACTAGATCAAAAAACTGTAAAATGGCAGTATCGGGAATTTTCTCTGTTTTATCCTTGGTGTTTGATTAAATCATAAGTTCAGGTTACAAAAGTTACAGTTTTATTAGTTAAAGAGCACAATATGAGTGGTTGACTTCTTATTTAAGATAATGGAAGGAGTAGTAGTATATTATATGAATGTCACACTACTAATTCACAAAAACCTACCTCATTAATATAAGAAGCTACTGAAAAAGGTACATCTCAAGTATGAACATGACTGTTTTACTGCTCTGCTTATACCAAAATGGCATCCTACTTCACTTGAAACACAAAGCAAAACTAATTTTTGCTAATGATGTCTTATGGCTAACACAAGTGAAGGTAACACTATTTCTGAAAGTTATACAAATGAAACTGTTTTGAACTTCAAAAAGCACAGTATATTCAGATATGGCACATTTTATTATTTACCTGCTATGAACATTTGTGACAAATTAAAACCTCGTACCACATTGTGACTTGCACTCAAATCCCTGACTAGCAGGTAGCGCATTATCAATAGCATTGCTCGAGCACACACCATGAGCAAACTAAAAGTTTCATATGTTTATATTCATATCTTCGGACCTTCACACAAGCGCTCCTACCATGCTCCTGGACTGGTACCTCTGGGGGAAAATATAATATGGAGAAGAACTCGAGAGAAACTTACGGTTTTAGTGAATGTGCAAGGCATTTTCAACAGTGAATTTTACATTAGGACAAAGATCCAGGTTTGAGTTGCTTCCTTCCACCACTGTATTTTGAGATGCCTCCATTGTAATTTCAGCTTTCGAGCTATCTGATTGACATGCCTTGTCGCAAATGCTATGATCATAATTGTGGCTCACTAATCTCACTGTGCCAGGAGTCGCACACACTGACAACATCCAAACTGACTTTTTGGTGTGGAATCACTGTAAGCTCACTTCCACAAGCCTTCGCCATTCCCAGATTTTGGTCTCTGAAGTTTATGGAACCTTACAGCTATAAGTTTTGTCCTGGATGACGGGCCAAAGTTAGCGCAGCTGGTTGGCCCATTTTCAGTAACTACATGATCACTTGTAAGCGGGTGGTCTTTAACAAGTAGTTGGTGATTTTTCCCCAGGATTCTGGAGTTGAGGGAGGAAATTAGCCATTTGGACAGCATGTGGATGATGGGGCTGGCTCTAAAGATAGCGGTAATCACAATATGGAGGACTAGGGCTGCCTAGAAATACTTTAAAATTAAACAATAATTCACAGTTTTGACGTATAGCAAATCCAATCAAGTCAGAGTAATCATGGCACTGAGGTGCATGTTTTGAGACGTTGACATTAAATATATAAATAAAACTACAGAAGTGATTGACATAACAGCAAATGTATACTCTTATAAAAATCTTTAAAACTTAAGTTGGCCATTTTGTGCAATTTGGATGAACAAAGTATTGAATGACAGCAGAGGACACTATCATCACTGAAAGCAACACATCTATATAATTATTGAATTATTATGCATTTAATATATTTTTAATTGTGTAAATGAGCCAGATCATCGTATTCTCAGCACTTAGATAGAACACAAACACAGCATGACGTTCCTTGTACCTCACCACATGTGTCCGTACATCATATGTACAGATTATTATGAGATTTCCAGTTCACTTAATTAGGTACTAATTTGACCTTTAGTAAAGACTCTTATCAAGTGGAAATTTAAATATAATATTTGATACAACCATTGAATAGAGCACAAAGAGACACTTCTTCTGAACAGGCCACCTTTATTTTTTAGCATGTTTTAACAACTATTTGATAGTGTGACTAGGGCCTCCTGCTGGGTAGACAGTTCGCTGGGTGCAAGTCTTTTGATTTGATGCCACTTTGGTGACTTGCGCGTTGATGGGGATGAAGTGATGATGATTAGGACAACACAACACCCAGTCCCTGAGCGGAGAAAATCTCCAACCCAGCCGGGAATCGAACCCAGGCCCTTAGGATTGACATTCTGTCGCACTGACTACTCAGCTGCTGGGGGTGGACTTTTTTGATCAATTATTGTAAGTACATATGTATAAATTTCATGTTTTATTTACTTGTGGATAAATTATTAGACATAGGATTATGTGTATGGCCTGAGAGCGACCAGAAGAGAAAGACCTTTCATTCAAAATACATGTTGTATATGGCAATTGTGTATATTTTAAATGGTGGCCCATTTTCTGAATTTTTTGTTCATTTTCAATTTTGCTGCCTAAATAGAAGGCTTATTAGGGCACACAAATGGCAGCTCCTGGTCATTCTGAGTTGGGCAGCCATGTTGCGTGGATTGGTCTTGTAGGTAAAGTGTACGCTCAGCTATTGCTAGCGTACTTTTGGAATTGTGAAGTGATAGTTTTCGAGCAGCAAACATCCACTCAAATACTTTAATATATGTTAGCACTTAGAAAAATTTTGAGTCAAATGGGACTTAGAATCAGTAAGCCAGCCTGAAATTTAACATTCCGCAAACGTTAGTCAATGCGCAGTGTTGAACACTGATTATTTATGACTGCAAATCTGGAAGTATTATCAAACGGATTACGGCAACCTACATTTGGTTATACGAATTTGGTACACTACTATGTGATCAAAAGTATCTGGACACCCCCAAAAACATATATTTTTCATATCAGGTGCATTGTGCTGCCACCTACTGCCAGGTACTCCATATCAGCGACCTCAGTAGTCATTCGACATCGTGAGAGAGCTGAATGGGGCACTCCGCAGAACTCATGGACTTTGAACGTTATCTGGTGACTGGGTGTCATACATCTGTACGCGAGATTTCCACACTCCTAAACATCCTTAGTCCCACTGTTTCCACTGTGATAGTGAAGTGGAAACATGAAGAGACATGTACAGCACAAAAACGTACAGGCTGACCTCGTCTGTTGACTGACAGAGACCGGTGACAGTTGAAGAGGATCGTAACGTGTAATAGGCAGACATCTATCCAGACCATCACACAGGAATTCCAAACTGCATCAGGATCCACTACAAGTACTATGACAGATAGGCAGTGTTGTGTCTAGACAAGACAGCCTAGACACAATGAGAGGAAGCCGACAGGCATGCGCTAAGTTAAAACAGGAGGGCGTGAGGTCTGAAACAGGATACGTAATGAATGCTATAAAGAAAAGTACGTATATTCTGGAATACTTAACTTTAATCCATCCTTTTGGTACATCTGGAGATTGTGGCGATACAAGTGAGACTCTTTAGATACATGCAATGTTACTAATGGCGCCTTGCTAGGTCGTAGCCATTGACTTAGCTGAAGGCTATTCTAACTATTGGCTCAGCTAATGAGCGAGGCTTCGTCAGTGTAGTCGCTAGCTACGTCGTCCGTACAACTGGGGCAAGTGCTAGTCCATATCTCGAGACCTGCCTTGTGGTGGCGCTCGGTCTGCGATCCCTGACAGTGGTGACATGCGGGTCCGACATGTACTAATGGACCGCGGCCGATTTAAAGCTACCACCTAGCAAGTGTGGTGTCTGGCGGTGACACCACAGGCAGGAGGTGAGAAAACTTGGATTTCATGGTCGAGCGGCTGCTCATAAACCACACATCACACCGGTAAATGCCAAATGACATCTTGATTGGTGTAAGGAACATAAACATTGGACAATTGAACAGTGGAAAATGTTGTGTGGAGTGACAAATTATGGTACACAATGTGGCGATCAGAGGGCAGGGTGTGGGTATGGTGAATGCCAGGTGAACGTCATCTGGCAGCGTGAGTAGTGTCAACAGTAAAATTCGGAGGCAGTGGTGTTATGGTGTTGCACCCCTTGTTGTTTTGTGTGGCACTATCATAGAACAGGCCTACATTGATGTTTTAAGCACCTTCTTGCTTCCCACTGTTGAAGAACAATTGGGGGATGGCGACTGCATCTTTCAACACAATCGAGCACCCACTCTTAATGCATGGCCTGTGGCAGAGTGGTTACATGACAATAACATCCCTGTAATGGACTGGCCTGCACAGAACACCTTTGGGATGTTTTAGAATGCCAACTTCATGCCAGGCCTCACCAGCTGACATTAGTACCTCTATTCAGTGCAGCAGTCTGTGAAGAATGGGGTACCATTCCCCAAGAAACCTTCCAGAACCTGACTGAACATATGCCTGTAAGAGTGGAAGCTGTCATCAAGGCTAAGGGTGAGCCAACACCATACTGAATTCCAGCATTACTGATGGAGGGAGCCACGAACTTGTAAGTCATTTGCAGCCAGGTGTCCGGATACTTTTGATCACTTCGTGTACGTTGATCACCATAGTGGACTTTGTATATTTATGAGCTGGTGAATGTTTTGTAGTTGGTTAATGGAATGAGACTCAGTTTTTTTCACACAGCAATGATGTTTAAATAATAATTGAGGAATCTACTAACACTAAGTTCACAATCACACAAGCTTTACTGCATCTGAATATCACTGTGATTTTATTTCAATGTTAAACAGTATTTGTAAGACCACCATTTTAAGCTATTCTTGTGCTTAACTAAGTTACTAAACCATCAGTTCATTATAATCTAAAACCTTTGGTGTTGGCTGCATCACTCCTCCAATAGAATATACATAATTTTTTTCATAAACTTATTATTATTAATATTATTATTATTATTTGCATTGCAGTTGGTAGTATTTAAATTCACATAACTTGCTGATGCTTAGGTATATTTTACTGAAGGAACACAGGTTACACTTATTTTTGCAGTGAGTTTAGCTGCTAAGTATGAAAGTAGACATGGGAATCTCAACCCTGTGACAATATGAAGCCAACACTCCAATTAGAGTCGAGCATTGCTGAACTGTGTATAGTGGTTAATCTCATTTCAAGGATTATTTTAATCAATCAGCATGAATACTGGCCCATCACAACCATGTCCTCTGATCTATCTAATCACTGCTGTCCCTACTATCACTGATGTGCAAATCACAAAGCTGATATCCCCTTTATATGTGGTTTATGTTGATCAAGAATTGCCACATTATATTTCACCACTAGTTTTCACTCTATAAAGATACCAAGTTATATGCCTCATATTTATGACCTGAATATGACACCATGAGTGAAAAATCATTATCTGTGAGCTGCAGCATGTACCTTATAGATATGAGATTTGTGTCGGTGATGAAACACGTTTAATTTCATGATTATATAACCACAGGCCTTACCATCAATGATGAACAGATGGATTTAAAATCGCTGGGTGCTGAACAGTGAGGTCATCAGTACCTACTCTCAAGATTGTGGTACAGTTAGGTACAATATTTAATGATTAGAAACTACTGTAACAGTTTTGATATTTTCAAACAATGGAAAATCCAGGATGAAATGTAACAATACCAGAGAAGGAAAATTGCTACTCACCATATAGCGGAGATGCTGAGCTGCGACAGGCACAACAAAACACCAACACCTTCAACCTATTACCCGGAATCTATCCTCCTATATAAAAGACACCAACCATTTCCTCAACTAACTCTCCACAGTTCCTCTCCCTTTACCACACAGTGCCCTGCTCGTCACTACTGATGCCACCTCCCTGTACACTAACATTCCTAATGCCCATGGCTTTACTGCTATCGAACACTACCTTTGCAGATGCTCTATGTATTCCAAACCATCAACCTCCTTCCTAGTCTCCATGACCAACTATATCCTCACCCACAATTACTTCTCCTTTGAAGGCATTACCTACAAACAAATCCGCAGTACGGCTATGGGCACCCGCATGGCACCATCCTATGCTAACCTATTCATGGGTCATCTAGAGGAGTCCTTCCTAAAAACCCAGAATCCTAAACCCCTCACCTGGTTCAGATTCACTGATGACATCTTTGCTATCTGGATTGAAGGTGAGTACACGTTATTCACATTCCTCCAGAACCTCAACAACTTCTCCCCCATTTGCTTCACCTGGTGCTACTCAATCCAACAAGCCACCTTCCTAGATGTTGATCTCCACCTCAGAGATGGCTACATCAGTACCTCCGTCCATATCAAACCTACTAACCACCAGCAATACCTCCACTTCGACAGCTGCCACCCATTCCATACCAAAAAGTCCCTTCTGTACAGCCTAGCCACCCATGGTCGTCGCATCTGCAGTGACGAGCAGTCCCTCTCAAAATATACCGAGGTTCTCACTGAAGCCTTCACTGACTGTAATTATCCTCCCATCCTTGTACAAAAACAAATCTCCTGTGCCTTACCTTTCCAGTCTCCCACCACCTCCCAAAGTCCCACAATCGGCCACAGAGCATTCCCCTCATAACTCAGTATCATGCGGGACTGGAGCAACTGAATTGCATTCTCCGCCAGGGTTTCGGTTACCTCTCGTTGTGCCCTGAAATGAGAAATGTCCTGCCCACTATCCTTCCCAACCCTCCTACCGTGGTATTCCGCCATCCACCGAATTTACACAATATACTAGTCCATCCTTACACAACCCCTTGCTCCCAATCCCTTACCTCATGGTCCATACCCCTGTAATAGACCTATATGCAAGACCTGTCCCATACATCCTCCTACCACCACCTACTCCAGTCTTGTCACTAACATCACCTACCCAATCAACGGCAGGGCTACCTGTGAAACCAGTCATGTGATTTACAAGCTAAGCTGCAACCACTGTGCTGCATTCTATGTAGGCATGACAACCAACAAGCCGTCTGTCCCTATGAATGGCCACCGAAAAACAAGTGGATCACCCTGTTGCTGAACACGCTGCCAAACATGATATCCATCATCTCAAAGACTGCTTCACAGACTGTGCCATATGGATCCTTCCCATCAACACCAGCTTTTCTGAATTGCACAGGTGGCAACTTTTCCTGCAATACGTCCTACGTTCCCGTAACCCTCAACCTTCATTAGTCACTGTCCTCACCCATCCAGCCCCCTCCCTGTTCCCATTCCAGTACTACACAGCTGTCATTTCACCGCCACACCCAGTCTTTTAATTTCTTTTTATTTCTCTCCTTTCCGCTACTTACCCCCTCCCCCTCTGCACCTTCTCTTCTGCCCTCTGTCTAAACTGCAACACTTTACTGTCTGCCACTCCCACCATACTATCCGTCCCCCTCCCCACCCCAGCCTCCTCCTTACCCCCACCCAGTCGCCACTTCCATCATGCACTGGTGCTGCTGTTCACAGTGTGGTTTCAGTTCTCTGAGACTGCAGACGTGTGTGCAAGTTGCGTCTGTGAGAGAGTGTGTGCGTGTGTGTATGTGTGTCTAATGCTGACAAAGGTCTTTATAGCCGAAAGCTACAATTGTGTGAATCTTTTTGTTGTGCCTATCGTGACTCAGCATCTCCTCTATATGGTGAGTAGCAACTTTCCTTCTCTGGTATTGTTACAGTCTTGATATTTTGATATTTTTGACCCTTCCACCATGTGATACATACCCGTATCTTCCAAGATGACCAATGAGCTTTCCCCCAATCAATTTGTGTGATTTTCACCTATAGCAGGCCTATTCCTGATCTCAATAAGCAAAAGGCCAATCTTAAGTGACTGAAGTTTTCCATCATGCTTCCCCCTATGTAGAGTCCCTATATCCCCTTTCCCAATAAACCACTTTGGTGTCAATTATGCCTTCTTCTTACTACCCCTAAATTCACACGTTACCCTGGTGCTCACCCCCCTAGCTTGGCCATTCTGTACAATTGTGTACAGAAGTGTGATATGATCTGTCACCTTTAGCCTATTCATGGTTATTAACGTACTACCAGAACAGTACATTCATGCAGAACATGCTGTTTCCTTAGTGTGCAAGGATCTAGTGGACAGTCCAGCCCTGTTGTGCTATGCTGCCATATGTCCTCTGATCCCACTTCATCACATGTGCCAGTGTATGTACTGCAAGGAATAAAGTAGTTCTCATTTCCACTTGGTTGTGTGCCACCTGGCATGGCAACATGTTTCTATCCGTTTGAACTGGCCGGGTATGACACTGAATACATGAGTGTATCAGGTGTGCATGCCTTATTAGATTAGATTAGATTTACTTTCATTCCAATTGATCCGTAGTGAGGAGGTCCTCCTGGATGTGGAACATGTCAGAAAAACAACAATACATGACAAATATTTACAACTAAAACAAATAAGCTAATGTACCATTCCACAGGTCCCAAGTGGAATGATCGTCATTTTTAATGAACACTAAGAGTCATTTTACAAATACTAATGCACTGAATTTAAAATAAAAAACGTTTTTTATTTATTTATAAGGTAATAAACATGTAATACAACTACCGTAATACTTATTTACAATGAACACATTACTGCACTGAAATGGTGCAGAAGTTAGATTATACTTACACACACACACACACACACACACACACACACAAATTTTCAGTGAACACATTACTGCACTGAAATTGTGCAGAAGTTATGTTGTACTTATATACAAATCAGTTGGTTTTACTAAGAAATTCATCAATGGAGTAGAAGGAGTTGGCCACCAATAAATCCTTTAGGCTTCTCTTAAACTGAATTTCATTGGTTGTTAAGCTTTTTATGGCTGCTGGCAAGTTATTGAAAATGTGTGTTCCTGAATAATGCACACCTTTTTGTACAAGACTAAGTGACTTTAAATTCTTGTGAAGATTATTCTTATTTCTAGTATTGATTCCATGAATTGAGCTGTTGGTTTGAAAAAGTGATATATTTTTAATGACAAATTTCATTAAGGAATAAATATACTGGGAAGCTGTAGTTAGTATCCCTAGTTCCCTAAACAGGCTTCTGCAGGATGTTCTTGAGTTCACACCACATATAATTCTTACTGCACGTTTTTGTGCCCGGAAAACTTTTGCTTGGCTTGATGAATTACCCCAAGGATCTAGTGGACAGTCCAGCCCTGTTGTGCTATGCTGCCATATGTCCTCTGATCCCACTTCATCACATGTGCCAGTGTATGTACTGCAAGGAATAAAGTAGTTCTCATTTCCACTTGGTTGTGTGCCACCTGGCATGGCAACATGTTTCTATCCGTTTGAACTGGCCGGGTATGACACTGAATACATGAGTGTATCAGGTGTGCATGCCTTATGGATGCAGGTATCTGACCACCTGGACAGCTGCCTGCCCACTCATTCAGTGCAGCAAAGGGTCATGGGATCAGCTTCTGCTACACCACACGCCGCCCATACATCGTGCACTAGGTGTGTTCCACCACGGCCACCACATCATCATCATCATCATCATCATCACAGCCTGAAGAAGTTGACTGTGAGTGGTACTTTTATTAGTATAGGGCTACATGAAGAATGCTGATCCACAAAAAAGGAAGAAGATGCAAGAAAATATATTTTAAAATTTAGCTTTATTTACAGCTTAATAGATGTATTAGATGAAACATGAATAAGCGTGTTTCTACATCTGAAAGATGATGTCTATTCAACAAAATTTTGTGCCAGTCGCGTAAGAGTGGCACTAGAAATGGCACTACATGGATTCAAATCAGGTTTGCTTTAAATACTTGCTGTAATGGCCTTGAGTGTTAGTTACCTTTGAAATTGGTCGTGGTGAGTTGACATTAGTGAAAAATGCCTTTAAGGTGACAAATATGCCACTATCAGCACCTCATTGACTTTGAACAAGATTTTGTAATAGGGCCATGAGAAGCTGGGTGTTCCTTCTGGGATACTGCAGAAAGACTTGGCAGCACTGTAGCCATTGCACGGTTGCAGACAGTGGTAGGTAGTCACGAGAATGTGAAATCGAAAGAAGACTGGTCTACGGACAGGCATAAGGCAATGCTGAGAGAGAAGACCATTGCATTCGATGTATGACTCTGGCGCATCATACAGCATTTGCAGCAACAATTTCAGCAGCAGTTGGCACCACAGTGACACAGGAAACTGTTACAAACTGGTTACTTGAAAGACAGCTCCAAGCCAGGCACCCTTTGGCATGCATTCCACTCCTCAAACCACCATCATTTGGAACTTCAGTGGTGTCAAGTGAGAGCTCACTGGAGGGCAGGATGGAGGTCTGTTGTATTTACTGGTGAAAGCTGGTTCAGCCTTGGTGCCAGTGATGACCGTTGTGTTGGTCAAAAGTAAGGCAGTTGACGGCCTGCAACCAACCTGTCTGCATGTTACACACATTGGAACTACACCTTGAGTTCTGATCTGACTATTGGAGAACTCTCATGGTTAGTCCACGCATCCTGACTGCAAAACTATATGTCGATCTGGTGATTTCACCTGTTGTGCTGCCATTCATGAACAGCATTCCAGGAGGTGTTTTCCAACAGGATAATGCTCACTCACATACCGCAGCTGTAACCAGACATGCTCTACAGAGTTTTGGCCTGCTCAATCACCAGATCTGTCACCAATCAAGCACATATGGGACATCATTGGATGATAACTCCAGCATCATTCATAAACAGCATTAACTGGCCCTCTATTGACTGACCAAATGCAACACACATTGAACTCAATCCCACAAACTGACATACAGCACTTGTACTACACAAAGCATGCATGTTTGTATGCTTGGATTCAACATTCTGGAGGTTACACTGGTTATCAAGGCACCAGCATTTCAAATTTGTAATGGCTTATCTCGCACTTAGATTAACCTGTAATCTTGCAATATTAACCACTTGAATATGTTATCTAGACACATGTGTTCAGTAACTTTCATTATTCTACATCAATCATTTTTTAGTGTTGTGATTTTTTTCTGTCAGTGTATGTGTGATGGAACGGGAAGGATTTTGTGAACTGTGATTTATTAATTAAAACTTCCGGGCTGAATTGCCGTGCTCCACATATAAAACTACTTCTCCTTCCTGACGTTTCATTGCCTACTGTGGGCAACATCTTCTGAGGTGAGTCAGCGACTGGCTGCTAGGCGCTTGAGGTCCTGCTTATATAGAGCACTTAGATGGCACCACCACTCACCATGTGCTTTCAACTTTAAAACTATCTCTGGCTAGTGCCATCTCTCTCGATTACAGGTAATTGATTGTCACTTCGTTGGTACAAAGTCAACCACCATATCTTGTCTAGTTTTAATCCTCCTCCTTTTTTACTAAAATTATTTTCATGGTATGGGGGCCCAGATTTCAGTCACAGTGTGGTACACAATTTTAATCTATGACATAATTTCAGCTCCCTAATTTGTTTACTTGGGTATTTTACTTATTTATTATTTTTTCTTTTAATTTTTAGTCTTAGTACTACTTTGCCTTTTCTTAACAAGAGGGCCAGTCAAAATTTAATGTTCCATCAACAGTGAACGTATTACTGGCAGCGCAATATCTTAGCTGGAAGAGGGCAGAAAATGAAAATTGTCATGATATTGTACAATATTGGCATCCACACAAAGTGAGCAAAGCATAGAAAAATGAAATCAGGTAGTCTAGCTGGAAATTTTGGCCCCTTTCTTTTTCAATTAACCCCTGAATGTGTAGAAACTCCCCTCCATACTGACAGTAGAACTATGACAGAGACAAGTAAGAATAGCGGAACACGCTTTCGCCTATCTACTAATCACATCTGAATGACAAAGTTCACTGACTTTTTTCTGCACACAGGTTACTGAGCATTGTTACATGAGTTGTGGGTGAAATATTAGAATCTGTGGTTACATGCAAAAGACTTGAACTCGTTTCTTTGATAGTTAATCTGGGCTGCCTGATAATTTAACTTTAGAAGTTGTACAAACTTAACCATTGGTAAGCAGGCTCAATTATATGAAATAAAAAGTAAACAAAATCTTAAGATAATATTTACCTTTCCCTGAGATCCACAGCTCTGCCAATAATTATCAGAGCCATCCACAAGATGACGTGCGCATGCCTCTCTTGAAGATACTTTCAGAGTCTTTATACAATGAGCCCAATCCTGAACAAGGCCAGGGTTTAAAATTTCATCACGATGATAATATTTACCAGGTTTTCCAGCAAATATTGGAGCACTCCCTGCATATGAAACACAAATATTTATGCATTCACTTTTTATTGAAGCAGACAAAATGTAATCACAGAAAAATCAGAAAGTTAGTGAAAGTGGCTGTTTTCTGTTTAACTGGTAGTCAGCAACGGGATATGAGAACAGTCAAATGTGAATACACTGGAACGAACATTCCTGAACATGAATAATCACAGAAAATGTCTACATGGAAAAAGTGACAGGATACTATGCCTGTCAGTGTTGATGCTACAGCCAATATACATTTTATTCAAGAATAATTTTAAGAAAATGATTTTTAATCTCCATTTCAATATTGCAGACAATGATTAACTACAACAAACATCAAATCCTAGAGTACTACATTGAGTTCTCAGATGATTTCCAAAATACAAGGTTAAAATCTGTTGCATACCTTCAGAAATTTCAAAATGGTCAAAACACTGGAATGTAGACTTTACCTATGGTGAGTTATACAGTTTTATTGCACTCTAAAAAATATAAGTGGAAATGCATTGCTTGAAATAAACTGCAGTACACAAAAGCACGAAACATCTAGCTCACATTCACCCTAAACAATTTCATTTTTTAAAATGGTTGATCTGATTATCTTCCTGGTAGATTTTTTCAGTCATGCTAGCTGAATGCTGGAAGAGTTTATAAGTATAGCAAGAATTTGCATCTGAATTATATAGTTAAATACAATATTCTTCAAGTCACTATTAAATGATTAAAAAATGGACCACTCATAATAAAAGTGAAGTGCTGAGCACATAAAAAATGATCACTCATACCCTTTTTAATATAACCTAACTGCCTGCCCCAATTTAGCTTTTAGTTTTATGATTTCATTTTTCTTCTTTGATCCACTGGTATTCCATTATCATGAACTGCAATGCCCTGCCCCCCGACAAACCCTATACTGTTTTCCTCTGTGCATTCCTGTCCCACACCTGATTCATCCATCATCTGATCAGATTTTGTTAATATTCTCATTTGCAAATTAGTTAGACTTCGACAATCCTCTTCCATGAACATATGGGTGCAATTTGTCATGTCCGTGACAATTAACTCATATTGTTACAAATGAAATATGGTCAATTATTTTATGATACATACTCTATATAGACCCTCTATAAGCCAAATTCCACTAATGAAATATCACTGTCAGTACCAACCAGGTTCATAGATGCAATTGAAGAAATGGCGATGACCTCTCTTTGTGAAGAAACAATTTTCACAATAATTAAAATGTTCACAAGTCTTGCACTTGTAACGATGGCCAGTGATCGGAAAAGCTCGGCAGTTATCACATGATACAGTTGGGTGACTGCTTGAAACAACTTCCATCTCTGATATAACACCCGTCCAGTCGCTTTGTTGTGGAAAGTCAACACTGATTTCTCTTCCATTACTACTAACACCTGTAAACCAAAGTTAAATTAAATTATGACCAAATGATATATAATTATGTAGTAATATTATTTCCAGCTCTCGGGGAAAAAATTGTTTTTCAAAAGTAGACATTTGTTGGAGAAGAAATGTTAAGGTAACTCTATAGATAAGTCCTCTCTCCTTGCTTATGAAAATAGTATTTCCACAAATATAATGAACACTTGCGAACAGAAAACTGAAAAAAGTTAATAAAATTTTCGCTTCAGCCATATTTCAATTCAACATCTCTCATTCGTTTTGTTCTTTGACAAGAATGGCACGCCTTGTAGCAGCACATTTTGTTTCTTCATGTCAATAGCTTTTTCTTTTAAGTACAGCAGCAGTCACATATCACAAAATATGAGAATGTTCTGCCAGATGAGCCAAATTTTTGATGAGCTACCGAATGCCTCTTGTAGCTATGAGTAGCTAACTTATCATCATTTATTGATACAAAAGAAAACAGTTAACACAGAAAATGATGTTGGCTCAAATGGCTCTGAGCACTATGGGACTCAACTGCTGAGGTCATTAGTCCCCTAGAACTTAGAACTAGTTAAACCTAACTAACCTAAGGACATCACACACATCCATGCCCGAGGCAGGATTCGAACCTGCGACCATAGCGGTCTCGCGGTTCCAGACTGCAGCGCCAGAACCGCGCGGCCACTTCGGCCGGCAGAAAATGATGTTATCACGTAGGATGTCATATTTTATCACCAGCTGACCATTTCTCAAGTGCCTTGGACGGTGCAATTGAGACACGCAAATCCCAGTAGTCCGCAGCTCGCGGTCGTGCGGTAGCGTTCTCGCTTCCTGCGCCCGGGTTCCCGGGTTCGATTCCCGGCGGGATCAGGGATTTTCTCTGCCTCGTGATGACTGGGTGTTGTGTGATGTCCTTAGGTTAGTTAGGTTTCAGTAGGTCTAAGTTCTAGGGGACTGATGACCATAGATGTTAAGTCCCATAGTGCTCAGAGCCATTTGAACCAAATCCCAGTTTTTTTTTAATTTTTATTTTTTATTTTTTTTTATAATTGACAGATTCATTATTATTTTCATACCACTTCCACCTATAACAATTTTTTAATTTCAAAAGACATCTATTCAAATAATAGCATATCCTTCTCCACAGACATGCTGCAGAAAGCTTAAAATACTAACAATGCCTCAAGTGAATGTACATTTGTACCACATCCACATAATATTTATTGCCTACGGATAAATAAAGAAATAATGAAAATATGTTTTATAGAACAATGTCAACCTTGAAGATTTTAAGAGGAATGCTATCTTTCATAGGTACAACACTTGAAACAGCACATTACTCAATACACAGCAAAGAAAAAGAACTAACAAGGAAAGGTACATGAGCTGCATAGGTGTTAAATTTTACAGCAGACTGCCATTCTACATCAGAAAATTTCAAGATGAAAACAAATTTAAAGCACAAAATAAAAATTTCTACTTGAACAATGTTTTTACATGGTAAGTGGCTACGTTGGCCAATATGATTGTTCTATTATGTTTATATTACACATCAGATGTAAAACTTGTACTGAATCAATGTCATGTATAAAAGGATTTGCTGGTTAAGGGAAACAAAGGTATAGGGTTATTAAAAACTGATTATCAATTTGTAATAACAGAAGCATATATATGTATACAAATTTGAATTACTGTGTATGGATGACTGTAGCATCTTGTGTGTATTACTTTATGTACACACCTGTATTTGTATGTTCCAATTGCCTTGTAATACAAAATTTACATGTACATTTGGACCATGTCCATACAACATTTGTTACCTACAGATAGATAGAGAAATAAAGAAATTGAAAAAAAAAAAAAAATCACAATTTTATTTCATTTTTTAAATTAAATTCTTTTTTAAAAATATTCTCCGTTTTGTGTATGTTTCTTCCAGAATTGTGGTATGTAGAGTATAAACGTTTATCTTCTTCAATTTCATTTGCACTTTCTATTATGAGTAAACTACTGATACAAACGAGTAAGCAAGGAAGCAAAATCTATGTAATCAATATGGCAAATCCAGGAGCTATCAGACACAGTTTGGCTAATGGAAAGTGTTTATAATGACATGTAGAATGAAAAGAGTGATAATGCAATGGAATTTCTCTGTTCTGTAAATACTGAATCAAAACGAGGATATAAATATGTAGCAGAGGAAATTAAAGAATTTTAAAGAAAGATGTTAGCTGTGTCTTATAATCATTTGAAACAGATTCAAAGCCATGGACCATAAATAATTCTACAAAATACTCTAATGTAACTGAATTTCATTTATGATGTATATTTTCAGACTGAAGTGATGCATAAAAATGTGTATCATGGCATCGATTCAAACCCGGGTCTCCTGCTTACTAGGCAGATGCACTAGCCACTATGCCACTCAGGGGCAGTGGCTTTGCAGAACTGCAGAAATTACCCTAGCATGCCTCCATCCTCAGTCCAAATTTCCATTCACGCTTCAGCCCACTCAGCATTTCCCCTAAACTCAAACAGCACTGCAGAGGCTTTCCAACTGTATAGGAATACCACCTCAGAATCAAATGAAGTGGGGGTCCTCCCTGAAACCCAGGCATAGGTCTTTAATCAAATGAAACTATATGGTATAGTCTGTCTGTAAACTCAGGAGTGAGCAGTGCTTTTGGTGGGGGAAGTTGCCTTTCCCAGAAGAATCCTGCCACTGGCCTACAGGGGCACCCAAAATCAGTTTCCCGTTACCTGTCTAGCGGTGTAGATCGGCATGCAGTGACATACCTCAATTCTGTTCATGCGACCTTAGTTGCCAGTCAGTCAGTTAACTTTGTACACTTACTGATATACTTCGCTATGCGGAAGTGATGGATAATCGCCATACATTGCAACAAAATGCACAGTATCCAAGGAGAGGGAGGTATGTGTGGAGTGTTCAATCATTGTTCAATCATCTCTATTGTTATTACAGCATTTGTTAAAGAGGCAACACAAAAAGAACTGTTGGCTACTATTACCAGTCACAATCAAAGGGCTGAAATTTATGCAAACATCAGCCTCACCACAATAGGATGCATACAAAAGGGACACGAAAATAAACAACAAGAAGCATTTAAATGTATTCAGTCAATAAATCTCTACATCAGTTACTATTCACCTTATTCTAGGACATATTGCTTAAAAACATGTATGCAATAGCTATCCTAAACACTGCTGATATTTTCCTTTGAAACATGTACACCGATTCTGGACTTCTATGTGCAAAGCTTGACATACGAGGTGCCTTCACATATTAATTTTTATTTCTTGATAAGAGCTTTATTTGTTAATTTACAGCAATGTTATCCTCTTCAAAATGTTGCCCATTACGTACTATACACATATTCCAGTGCTTTTTCCAATTTCCGAAACACTTTTTGAAATGTTTCTCTGGGATAGTTTATAGCTGTCTTAACTATCCGTTTTTAATCTCTTCTATGCTTGTAAAACTGTTGTCCTTAAAGGACAAATGTTTATACCTCCTGTAAGCCATGTTTTACTCATGGCAAACCCACCAAAAGCAATATTTAACATGTCTAAAAAGTTGATACACTTCATCCCATTCTTATAACAAAATTTAATACAGATCATTTAATCTATTTATATTCAAAACAAATAATTGTTGATACTACTGAAATATATGTAACCTTTTTGACAGCTGCCAATAGACTAAATACCCAATATGCATAACATTGTACAGATACTTTTTAGACATGTTTACAATGACAGTGAAAAGAGAGGTAGTGCGAATTGGACTAATACAACATGCAAGTTATACATTTCTCGTTTCTTTTTAAACAATCTTCGTGTTGCAAGAATTGTTCCATTTCAATGCAGCCCTTCAAAGAAAACTGCTACCTTTTAGTAGAAACACAAAGTAAGAAGATGCCCAAAATTCTACAGATTGATTACACTACGTGGGGTTCGCTTTACAAACAGCAGTAGAGGAACACACATTCAGGCAGACAGACATTCAGTTCTATGTTTGTAGTAGAATCCTGACTTCCGTTTCTATGTCAATATTATTTATTCTATAATTATGCGTCTCGGAAGAAGCTATTGTCTTTTGTATTCCTTATAGTCTTAACGCATTTATCTAAAAATAAACGCTGCCGGGATGTATCTGTACACGGCGTCACCACAGATTTAAAGCACGCGCCACAACAGGTCCGGTACAATGTTGTGAAACAGCTTGTAGAAGTGCCTTGCAGTGTAGCTGGGTAGGCAGAGTCGGGACTCTGCTTGCTCGCTCTTGAGTTTACTGGCAGACTATACCAGTGAACCCCACTCCAGAGTTCCTCATTTTGTTTGATGCTGAGGTGCTATTCCAATACAGTTGGAGAGCTTTTGCAATGCTGTTTGAGTTTTGGGGGTTGAGGCATGAATGTGAATTTGGACTGAGAAGGGAAGTGTACTAGAGCAGTTAATGTAGCTGTGCAAAGCCACCAGGTTTGAATCCTGGCCTTGGTAAACATTGTCATTCATCTACATCTACATCTACATTTATACTCCGCAAGCCACCCAACGGTGTGTGGCGGATCATTTCAGTCTGTATATATACTCCACAGATGTTTGAGACTTGAGAAGGTCTCTGGAACCATACAGTTTCATTTGAATTTCACTTGTGATAAAATAACAAGAGAAGTGAAATACAAGTTTTAATGCATTAAAAAACAGAGAATAAATTATGGATACTGACTTGTGACAATTCCAACTGAGCCATGAGTCACTGACCCCCATTTATACTTTGGAGTCCTGACAGACTGCTTGACTTTAACTCTATCCCCAACTTTCACTGGTGGAGGTGGAGATAGGAATGGAAGAAATCCTATAAGTTCCACGTGTATAAAACGAACCCAGTATGGGCTTCCCATATTTTGCCAATCAACCTGAAACAGAAACACAGGTAATGTAGTAAACTTCACTGATTGCAAAATATTTTCTGAATAAAAATGAGAATTAGTGTTCACTATCATGAGTGCATGAACTTCATGTGTGTCAACACAAAACAAAACAAACAAGTAATTGTCCTCTTCTCATTTATGTTGCAAACAAATAATTATTTTAAGTGTGGTGTTATTTATGATGAACTGTGTATTTCTACTTTTTCTCACAAACTGCTGACAGCCAGTACATAAGCTGACAAATTCAAGCTGTGTACTGGACCAGGAATTGGACTTTCCTTAACAGTGGTCAAGCCTGAAAAGCTGAAGAGAGTGACTGGCACAGCTGAAGTGCAGATTGTGAATCATGCCTGGATAGCTCAGTAAATAATAGCACTGCCTGTAATGAGTGAGGATCCACGCTCAAGTTAATGGTCCAGCACAAAACTTCATCCTGTCAGCTGTCAGCATGGCCATCTGCCATGCAGTTCTAATGTGTCGGGAAGTTTTCATGGCAGGGAGATTCATTCTGGAACAGAGAAGCTGCTGCTGCTGCTGCTGCTGCTGCTGCTGCTGCTGCAGATTTACTGGCAGGACTGCAAAGTTGAAATCTGGCTACAGGTTAACTAGCACCAGTCACTAGGCCACAGATGCTTTGCATGGAGACTGTAGAGTGGATTTTGGTTTTGGCATTTAGAATTTGACACCAAGGACAGTAGTACCCATACTCAACTGACACATTGTAACACAGATCATACCTTTACAAAGTAAATAGAAGCACTATAAATTATACTAATATTCACAAGAAATTTTATATCTGTGGGAACATGTCAATCATAAAGCTGGTGCCAATAGGAAAGTGCAGTGATACCTCTCTCTCATCAAAAAGCCAAAAAATAAACAGTTCTTCATGTAAAGAATGTGGAAAACAAATGATGAAATGTATTTCGTGTATAAAGTGCAACTACTGGTTACAGGAAAGTGCACAAAAGTGAACCCAAAATTCATCTTAGATGATTTTCCATTGACATACGATGTCTGTTTACATTTCAAAATGGCTGAGCTTGTAAGTACAGTGCATTCACAAACAGAAATTATCAATTTACTACAAAATGATGCTGAGGTATTAAAACTAAAATGCTGACTATAAATAAAGAAAATTACAGATTAATATGAGAAAGACTGTCGTGTGTGTGAAATCCACCAGTCAAAAATACAAGACTGCAACAATACATGAGTGCACACAAACTTTAATGACAATAACATATCCAGTGTTTCCAATGATGTCAAGATTTATACAACAAGTCATAAATCTGTAGATAAATAGAAATGGAAGTTGATGAAATACAGCAATGAAAATACAAGAGCACAGATATGCAATGAAATAAAAATGGATTTCTAATAATTACCAACTTGCTGTAGAAAAATATTGCTGTCCCCAACTGCAAAATTGATGTGCGACCAGGAATTAGAACACAACAACTTGACATTCATTTTAAAAATATGGGAAATGCAAAACAAGTGACCACACAACCAGTTTCTGAACCCAAACATAATTACAGAGGTGTCTTTGTACATGTTAGAACAAATCTGTCAAGGACCAGCAGCAGTGAAGAAGTTGTTACTAACCAGGCAAGAAACATGATTCATTCAGCAAGAAGTGTCTATGCATGATCCAAGTTCATAGTCAGAGAATCCTAAAAGGTCAGTGAGTGATAAATACACCTCCAAGACAAACCATGTCATCAATGAACAATATGATCATCTTCAGGTAGTTTTCACAGGTGCAAACAAATTTCTTCATGCAGATTGTCTAGGAAAGGATGGCATGCATTTAATTAGATTGGGGTCTGCAACATTCAGCAGAAGGTTTATACAGTAGAAACAAAGGAAACTAATATGCCCTAACAGGAGTGAAAAATCAGATGTTCCAGGTGAAAAAGCCAAATGTAAGTATCAACCAAAAAATGAAGCACTAGAGAATATGCTTCCAGAACAAGTCAGCAAAAGGAAATTACATAAAAGTACTATATTGGAATACACGGGAAATTGGTAACAAGAAACAAAGGAGATTGCTTACAAATCACTTCTGTGACCCATCCTAGAATACTGCTCAAGTGTGTGGGACCTGTACCAAATAGGACTAGCATGGGATATTGAACATGTAGAGACAAGGGTACCATGAATGGTCACAGGTTTGTCTGACCAATAGGAGAGTATCACTAAGATGTTGAAAGAACTGAACTGGCAGATTCTTGAAGACAGAAGGAAACCATCCTGTGAAAGTCTACCAACAAAGTTTCAAGAACTGGGCTTAAATGATGACTCTACAAATATACTACAACCCACTAAATATTGTCCCTGTAGGGATCATCAGGATAAGATTAAATTAATTACAGCACACACAAGGGCATTTAAACAATGGGGAAAACACACACCGTACCTGAATGGAATAGGAAAAAGCCCCATAACTAGTACAGTGGGATGTACCCTCTGTCATACACTTTACTGTGATTCACAGAGTATCAATGTGCACGAGCTTGAAAGTGTAGAATATACATATGTACTGTACTTCACTATGCACCATGTCTGCTCTGGGATAGAAAGACGTTTAATACCAGATAACAGTCTGAGTCTTCATACTGCAGAAAATGAAGAGAAAGAGGTGGAGTTGTTATTTTTGTTAAGAACTATGTCAAGTGTAATTCAACTGATATAAACAATTTTTGTTTAGAGCATCATTTTGAAGCATGTGCCATTGACCTGACTGTAAATAATTCTGCCTTGTTAATTGCTGCAATATATGGGGCACCTTCAGGGATTCTTAGCTTCTTTTTGAAGCAGTCTGACACACTTTTACTGCGCCCATTTAAAATGTACAAGAGATATTATAGTACTCGGAGATTTAAATATCAATTTCCTAACACACAGTAGTGGGAAGATGAACCTGGAGAATTTGATGTAAATATACAACATTGTCTCAGTGCTCAATTTTCCAACCAGAGTAACTCCAAATTCAAGTGCCCTAATTGACAAAATTTTTGTAGACCAAGGGAAAGTGGCCAATATAATTATTGGTAAAATACTGAATGATCTCTCTGACTATGATAAGAGACTTACCATTAATAATGTGAATATCTGTCAGAATAAAACTGAGTCTCAATGGAAGGCAGTCAGACCCATTAATGAAGAACCAACCACGTGTTTAAATCACATCTTCAAGATAGAAACTGGAGACACTTCTATTGTGAAGTAGGTGTCAATTTCAGATATAATCTGTTTAGCAATGAAATTGCAGCACTATTTGAAGATGTCTTAAAAAAAAGAAAAAAAAAGGTTAAAGGAATTGACCCAAAGGAACCACAAAAAAAAACCATGGGTAACAAAGGGAAGGATATCTTGCAAACAGCAACAAGAATTGTACATTACAGTGAAAAATTCAGGAAACCCTACCCAAACAAATCATTATAAAAAGTACTTTAAAATAGTAAGTGAAGTAATCAGTCGAAAAGTTTATATTTAGCTCCAAAATTAACCAACCCTGTAATAAAATCAAAATAGTCCGGAACGTGGTAAAGGGATGAGATAGGTGCCGTCTATGCCAGTAAAACCAAGGACATTGTCTTAAACATTGATGATAAAACACATAAGCAAGCCCAAGATAATTTCAGAAATCTTCAATGGCCATTTCTTAAGCACTGCTGATAAAATAGGTTGCATTGGCTCCTTAGAAAGAGCCGTGAAAGTACTGAAACACCATTTTCCTACTTCTGTAGTTGAGAGAAGCATGTCCTCCATAACTAGAAATTAAGTAAAGAAAAACATTCTCTCTTTAAAAAGCAAAGTATCATCAGGTGTAGATAACATTACTAATAAACTTCTAAACGTCTGCTCAGACCAATTTTTCAAAGTTTTGGCTCACATATTAATGCTTTTATGTATCAGGATGTCTTCCCAGATGGAGTGGAGCTTCCTAAGGTGAAGCTGCTTCTCAAATGGGAGATACAACATAAGCCACAAATTACTCTCTCATCTCTCTCTTTTGGCCAGATTCATAAAAGTCCTCGTGAAAATACTGCATTGCAGAATTGTGAGGCACATAAAAAAGTTTGACATCATCAGTGAAAAACAGTTTGGTTTCCGAAAAGGCTTGTACACAACTGAGGCTGTATTCTCTTGCACAAATGATGTTCTGTTTGGGAGTGGAACAGGGAGACAAGATGCTAGTTGTGGTACGAGGTACCCTCCGCCACGCACCATATGGTGGATTGCGGAGTATGTATGTGGATGTAGATGTAGATGTACATGTTGGAATCGCTGAAGCCAGTTTGTATATTTTGTGATCTTTCTAAAGCTTTTGACAGTGTGAATCACACAATACTTCTCAACAAAACGCGCCAATATGGCATCAGAAGGGCAGTGGGAAACTGGCTAAAACCTATCTCTATGACAGGAAGCTACCTCTTGATCTGCTTCTGTTTCTCATATATGACCAACCTCTGTCACACAAAACACTCAAGTTCACTATGTCTGGTGATGGTACTAGCACTGTGATAAACAAGAAACACTCCACCAAGCTGGAGCAGGAGAGAGGTCTCCCACCAACTCTCAGGCAGTGAACAAGACAAAATAGCCCTGCCTTACAGGGATGAACAGAAACTACCTTTGCTGGTAAAATATAACACCAGATCAGCTACTTTGGCATCGTCTACTAGCACCAGAGGTACCTTGTCATGAAGATTAAGATGCTGCCTCAAAGCAGCCAAACTAGAGCAGTCTATGAGAAAATGGGCCACTGTCAGGCAGGCTCCACATCGGCAGTGAGGGGGATCCTCACATCAGAGAATTTAGCCATGCGTCAGCCAAGCACGGCCAATGTGGAGTCAACAGATGATGGTGAATTCCCTGCAAGAAGCATGCAGGGAAGGCTGCCACATGCTCGTAGTCTCCTTAATTGTCCTGAGTTTGTTTGGGGAAATCAGGACAGACCATTCTGAGTTCCTGACTTCCAGCAGTCAATGGCGCATAAATGACTGAAGGTCCTCTGATTCTGGGACCCCCATTTTCCTAGCTTGATGGAAGTCACCCCCAATATCCTGGATAGCCATAACCAGTGGGTGAGGAGAGTAGCACTGGTCTGTAGCCTGAAGGCTGCTAAGGGAGTCACTGCAGATTAGGATACTCTTGCCAGTGCAAGAACGAACTTGGCTAAGGGCTAATTTAATGGCTGTCAATTCAAAATGAACACACTGCAGTCATTTGGCAGAGAGCGGAGTTCAGTGCACCATACATGTGTGTATGCAAAGCCTATTTGTCTGTTGCTGTTGAATTATTGGTAAATACCACTTCCAAACATGGGTAAGTCTCAAGGACAGCCAGAAACAGATGGCAAAAAATTGTGGGGTTAACGGAATCTTTTGGACAAAAGGACACTTTGAGACAAATCTGAGGTTAGGGCATAAGCCAAGGGGGCAGATGCGATGTCTCCCTGACCAGAGGCAACAGTGGAAGCAGTTGCAGTTCCAAACAGAGACACTGGAAGCAGGCAGCAATTGTAAATCCAGTTCTGGGTTGCTGTTGTGGGACGTGGAGTTCGTTCCAGAGAAAAGGACATGGTAGCTGGGATGGTGGTGGTGGTGGTGGTTGTGGTGGTTAGTGTTTAACGTCCCGTCGACAACGAGGTCATTAGAGACGGAGCGCAAGCTCAGGTTAGGGAAGGATTGGGAAGGAAATCGGCCGTGCCCTTTCAAAGGAACCATCCCGGCATTTGCCTGAAACGATTTAGGGAAATCACGGAAAACCTAAATCAGGATGGCCGGAGACGGGATTGAACCGTCGTCCAGTGTGCTAACCACTGCGCCACCTCGCTCGGTAGCTGGGATGTACAGGGTTGCTACAAACATGTATAGTGTAATTCAGCAGCTGCTGTTGGCACCTGATAGGTAATGGAGGGACTCCAGCCTTGACTAGTAGGCTGTTCACAGAGCTAGTTTGGAAGGCTGATGATGATGATGATGATGATGATGATGATGATTATATGTTTACGAGACTAAACTACTGGGTCACCAGTCCCATCTTATCATGAGAGAAACATGTAACATGGTAAAAAATGAAGAAGAAGAAGAAGAAGAAGAAAATGGAGATTTGGCTGCTCACACTATATAAGTAAGTCAAACAGTTTAAAAGGGCGTGACAGTAGTTGTAGCATTATACATAAAATAAAAGAGATAACCCAGGCAGAACCCTGCACAAGGGAGTCTAAAGGCACAACAAGGTGAGAGGGGAAGCAAGTAACCTGCGGTCACTTGGTGAGTAACCTGCTACAGGGGGAGGCTCTCACACTGACAACCAACCCTAACACTGGACGTGGAAGAGTATTATAGGTTAGAGTAAAATCTGCTCTCCCTCAGGAAATGCATTACTTTGGTAGTGACCATCATGTCACCCACAAGCATCTAAGGTGGCAAGGCAGGCAAGCTGAGTGTGTGCCACAGATCGGCCAGAAGGGCACACTCAACAAGAATGTGCACTATCGTCAGTAGACTACCGCAGTTGCAGTGAGGAGAATCCTCCCAATGCAGAAAGAACTCATAGGTAAGTCTTGTGTGACCGATGCATAGTTGGCACAGCACAATGGCATGTTTCCAAGAGGCCTGGAAAGATGTATGCCACACCTTAGGGACCCTTTAATTGATCTCAACTTGTTTTGTAACATAACAGCCTACCATTCCAATTCCAATAGCATCAAAATGTTACGTAGAAGTCATAATCTTGAGTCTGGGTCCGGTATCCCAGCATCAAGTTGATCTCCTGTAGTTCTGTCTTTAGCTAGATGGCCGGCGAGTTCATTTCTTGAAATGCCTATGTTGCTCAGCGTGCAGATGAAGGTCAACGTCTTTACAGAGCTGTAGAGGTCAGCCAGTGCGTGCTGGATGTTGGCGACCAAACAATTTTTGGGATAGCCTTTTAGGCAACTATTGGAATAGCTATAGATCAGAAAGTTCATCGTGGCCTGGGATGTGATGAATAGCAAAGCTGAGGGATGGCAACCAACGCTGCAGTGTATAAACTGCAAGCACTTGGTAACAGTGCCTCTTATGTCCCCTTGCATGAGTACAACTGTAACCAACCTTGTCGTTGACTTTCGATCCACCTGTGTAGATGCATACCGAATTAGAATAATCATGGGGGATTTAAAGGAAAAGGTGTTGGAGAAGGGTAGGATCAGTATCCTTCGTGGGACCACAAAAGAGTTTCATCCATATTGCAGGACAGGGTACAGCCCATGGGGGATGTCGAAAGGGAGCTCTAGGAACACAGGCTAATAGAGGCTGCTGGAGGTCCTTCAGTAGAATATCACATTGGCTCCCAGTTGATCTTCCCAGTTTTGGGTGATGCACAATCAGTCTGAACTGCTGGTTGTGGAGCAGAGTTGAGTGTCATGGGTGGGTAGGTATCTGACAGATAGTGACTGTGTAACTTGTCAGATACTGCTGTCACCTAACCCGCAGTGGTTGGACACCAACTTCCGCAAGGAGGTTGTCAACATGGCTCATACTGAGGGCCCAATTGCCAACCACATGCCAGTGTGGTGAACAGGGTCCAACAGACTCAGTATGGATGGTCCATAGTCCAAGCAGGATAAACTTAGTGCTTGGTAAAATCTCAGAAGAACTGTGCGGTCTGTGTCCCACAAGGAGTGCCTATGAAAATGGAGAGCATTCAGCTTCTTCATGCAAGTTACCTTGAGCCGGTAGACATGTGGTAGCCAAGTTAACTTGTGGTCAAATAAACTACCTAAGAATTGTAAAGTTTCAATGACTTCAAGTAACTGGTCATCAAGGTATATTTCTGAGTGCATATGCACAGTCTGGGGTCGACAAAAATGCATAACTCATGATTTTTCAGTGGAACATTGATAGCCTTGATTCGGGGCCCAGTCCTGGGCTCTCCAGACACCCACCTGAAATTGAACTTGGTGGTGTGCAGTGATGCAGAAGCACAGTACAGACAAAGACCATTCATGTATAGTGACGGAGAGATTGGGGGGCCCCACAGCATTTACGATACCACTGATGGTGACAGAAAATAGAGTTGTGCTCAGAACCGACCCCAGAGGACTCCAGTTTCCTGAACATATTGGTTACTAAGAGACAAACTGATATGGACTACAAAAAAATTTGATAGATAAGAAATTCTGGATAAAAATGGGTAAACTGAAACCCCACTCATGCTGTGTAGAGAGGATGTGATGTCACCAGGTGGTATGGTACGCCTTCTGTAGATCAAAGAACACAGCAATCAGATATTGGTGATGCACAAACGCACTGTACATTGCAGATGCCAAATGATCCAGCCCAAAAGCCCGAGAGCTGCTTTGGAATCACGATATATGCCCTCTGGTATTGAGGCACCAACAAAGATGGTGGTTGGCCATTCATTCGAATAGCTTACACAGTCGATTCGTTAGAGAGATTGGATCATAGTTAGTTAGTGGGTCCTTTCCTGGTTTCAGGACAGGAATAATAATACCTCCCCGGCACTGAGAGAGAAATACTCCCTCCTGCCAAATGTGATTAAAAAGCCCGAGGATATGTTTCATGCCATCAGCACTATGATGTTTGAAAATTTGGTTGTGGATCTTGGACCTCACACTGTTGACTGGGATCCAGTATCCACAATGCCGAGGGTGATGCTGAAGCATTTGCAACAGTCCCATAATCAAGGTGAGACAGAATAACGGCTTTATAGAACCAAAAAAAGAGTAGAGCAATCTGCATCCCATCTAGGTTACTGAGGCAGCAAAGTGTATTGAGGTATCGTCACCACCTTTCCTTAAGTTGGCAAAGGTGGAAAGCCACATCAGTCGAGAAACAAAGGCCAGTCCCAAAAAGTGGTGTCTCTCAACTACAAGAAGTAATTGATCATCCAGGTAAACCTCTGGGTGTGGGTGGGTAGTGTGATGGTGACATAAGTGCATGACGCAAGTCTTTGCGGCTGAAAACCAAAAGCAAGACCACACAACCACTGCTAGACCACTAATGGCCACCAGAAAGAGGAGGACACTTAGTACAGAATCCTGCGGGACCCTGCTCTCTTGGATATGGGAAGGTACCAAGTGAAGCAACCACTTGAACCCAAAACATATAGTGTCACAAGAAGTTCTTGACAAAAATTAGGAGTGGACTCCGGAGACCCTACTCATGTAATGTCACCACATCATGTCGTAAGCCTTCTGCAGGTCGAAAAAGACAGCAATGTGGTGCTGACGATGTGCAAGGGCCATCCGAATGATGGACTCCAGGTGAACCGAATTATCAGCAGCACAGCGGCCTTTGAGAAAACCGCCCCTGAGATGCAGCCAAAAGGCCCCAAGACTCAAGGAGCCAACATAGCCACTTGCTCAGCATACATTTGAGCAACTTGCAGAGAATGTCAATATGGCTGATTGGGCAATAACTGTCCACCTCAAGGCAGTTCTTACCAGGTTTCAGTAGCGGAACTATAACACTTTTTCGGCACTGAGATGGAAACTATCTCTCACTTCAGATCTGATTAAAGAGAGCAAGGATGTGATGCTGACAATCCACTGAGAGATGTTTCAGAATTTGGTTGTGGATGTGATGTGGCCCTCAAGCCACATCAGGGCAATAGGGCTAGGGCACTGGAGAGTTCCCATTCACTGAATGGAGTATTATATGGCTCCAGGGAGTGGGTAGTAAAAGATAACCAGATTTGATTCACCTGCTGTTTTAAGAGGTGAAAGGTGGGGTGATAGTTCTCAGACGCACATGCACGAGCATAATGCTTAGCAAAATGATCGGTGACAGAATTTGTATTTTTTGCCCATACCAGCGAAGCAGAGGTACATGATCCAATGGTGGATACATACTATTCTCAGGCTTCTTGCTTTTGTTGTTTTATGAGGTAATGGACGTGGGCATGGAGCCATTAAAAAGCAGTAAAGTGCTCCAGTAAATGGTGCCGCTTCTGTCGTTGGAGAGCCAATGGCCTCAGCGATCTCTGGGGTCCACCTAGGTACCGTCTTCTCATGGGGAGATCCCAAGGAAGAGGAGAAGGCCTGGTTGGCTGCCAAAAGAATGGCTGCCATTTTATGTTGAACAGCCGCGTCGATACTGCCTTGTGACGGGAGCAAAGAATGACAGCAGAGGTGAACCCATCCCAGTCAGCATTACAGAGAACCCATAGGGGCAGGTGTCCAGGGGAGCAATGCTGAGGAAGTGACAGGAAGACTGGGAAATGTTCACTACCACACAGGTCATCGTGAATCCTCCAGTGGATAGATAGTAGAAGACCATGGTTGTAAATGGAGAGATCAACGGCAGAATAAGTTTGGTGTGCCACACTTTTGGCATCAGAGTTCAAGAGGCATAGACTGAGCTGTGCCAGTACATCCTCGGACATAACATTATCTACATTTACATTCATACTCTGTAAGCCACCATACGGTATGTGGCGAAGGGTACCCTGTACTACTACTTATCATTTCCTCTCCTGTTCTGCTCACAAATAGAGCGAGGGAAGAACAACTGTCTGTATGCCTCCATATGAGCCCTAATTTCTTGAATACTATCTTTATAGTCCTTTCGCGCGATGTATGTTGGCAGCAGTAAAATTGTTCAACAGTCAGCTTCAAATTCTGGTTCTCTAAATTTTCTCACTAATGTTTCTCAAAAGAATGTCGCCCTCTCTCCAGAGATTCCGATTTGAGTTCCTGAAGCATCTCTGTAACACACGTGTTGTTCGAACCTACTGGTAGCAAATCTAGCAGCTCACTTCTGAATTGCCTCGATGTCTTCCTTCAGTCCAACTTGGTACCGATCCCAAACATTTGAGCAGTACTCCAGAATAGGTTACACCAGGGTCCTATATGTGGTCTCCTTTATAGGTGAACCACTCTTTCCTAAAATTCTCCCAATAAATCAAAGTTGACCATTTGCCTTCCCTACCACAGTCTTCACATGCTTGTTCCATTTCATATTGCATTGCAACGTTACGCCCAGACATTTAAACGACTTGACTGTCAAGCAGGACACTAGTAATATTGTAACCAAACATTACAGGTTTGTTCTTCCTACTCATCCACATTTACTTATATTTTTTCACATTTAGAGCTAGCTGCAATTCATCACACCAACTGGAAACTTTGTCTAAGTCATACTGTATCTTCCTACAATACTTGACTTCAACACCTTACCATACACCACAGCGTCATCATCAAACAGCAGCAGATTGCTGTCCACCAAATCATTTATGTATACAGAGAACAACAGTCATCCTATCACACTTCCCTGGGGCACTCCTGACAATAACCCTGTTTTTGATGAACACTCGCCACTGAGGACAACATACTAGGTTCTATTATTTAAGAAGTCTTTAAACCAGTCACATACCTGTGAAATTATTTGATATCCTCATACCTTCGTTAACAGCTGGCAATGGGGCACCATGTCAAATGCTTCTACATCTACATCTACATGGATACTCTGCAAATCACATTTAAGTGCCTGACAGAGGGTTCACCAAACCTCCTTCACAAATCTCTATTATTCCAATCTAACATAGTGCGCGGAAAGAACGAACACCTATATATTTCCGTATGAGCTTCGATTTCCCTTATTTTATCATGGTGATTGTTTCTCCCTATGTAGGGGGGTGTCAACAAAATATTTTCGCTTTCGGAGGAGAAAGATGGTGATTGCAATTTCGTGAGAAGATTCCGTCGCAACGAAAAATGCCTTTCTTTTAATGATGTCCAGCCCAAATCCTGTATCATTTCTGTGACACTCTCTCCCATATTTTGCAATAATACAAAATGTACTGCCCTTCTTTGAACTTTTTCAATGTACTCCATCAGTCCTATCTGGTAAGGATACCACATCATGCAGCAGTGTGGCAATCTAGAAATATGGAATTTGCCTGTTGCCCTTCATCCATAGTTCTCAGTGTATCATGAGAGAAAAAGGTAAGCTGAGTTTCACATTAATGATGCTTCCTAAAACCATGCTGATTCATGGACATAAGCTTCTCAGTCTCAAGACTATTTGTTATATTCAACCTGAGAATATGTTCAAGGATTCTGCAGCAAACAGAAATCAGAGATACTGGTCTGTAATTTTGTGGGTCTGTTTTCCTACCTTTCTTATATACTGGAGTCACCTGTGCTTTTTTCCAATGACTTGGAACTTTGTGCTGGGCAAGAGATACATGATAAATGCAAGCTAAATAAGGGGTCGCCAATGCAGAAGAGTACACTTTGTAAAAGCGAACTGAGATTCCATCTCAGCCTGGTGATTTATTTGTTTCCAAATCTTTCAAATGTTTCTCTGTGCCAGGAGTGCATATTTCTATGTCGTCCATACGGGAGTCTGACCGATGGTCAAATGACAATATTTTTGTATTTTTCTGCTATGTAAACAATTTATTTAATGTGAAATTTAAAACTTAGGCTTTTGTTTCGCTATCAGCAACTGCCACACCAGACTGGTCAACAAGAGACTGAATGGAAGCTTTAGACCTGCTTAGTGATTTTACACATGACCCAAATTTTCTCAGGTACTCTGCCAGATCTTTTGATAAGGTGTGACAGTGGTAGTTGTTGTATGCTTCATGACCAGATCTTTTCATAGATGCACAAATCTCTGCTAACCTTCACTGGTCATGATTTGTGCACCACCTTTTAAACCTAGAGGGCAACTGCCTCTGCTTCCTCAGCATTCACCAAATTTTGTTATTAAAGCATGGTGGGTCTTTTCCATCCTTTATCCACCTACTATGCATGAAACCCTCCAGACCACAATTTACAATGTGCTTAAACTTTGCCCATAGTTGTTCTATATCCAGCTTACTGGAACTAAGTGATACCAATTCACTGTCTATGTGAGATGTTAATAACTGCTTATCTGCTCTATCTGGCAGAAACACCCCTCTAGCGTTCTCGACTGATTTATTAGGTTTTGTAATCATAGTTGCTATATGGCATCATGATCGCTAATCCCCATTTCGATACTGACATTGATGATAAGGTCCGGCCTATTTGTAGTTACGAGGTCTAAGATATCTCCACTGTGTGTGGGCTGCTGAGCCAGCTGCTCAAGACATACACACTACTGACCATAGACTATTTTTGAATGACTATAGAACTGCCACAGCAGAATCATGTGGCTGGTAAAAACATCTAACTAACTAACTTGGTTTCACATACAACTGTTATACACGACCAGATAACTTCACTGTCACACTCAACATCGACCTCAATATTTTTGTCAACTGCAGTGAACACTCCTCCCCCTATGGTCTCTAATCTGCCTTTCCTATATACATTTCATGACTCGCTAAATATCTCAGAGCTTTCCACCCCATGTTTCAGCCAGCTCTCAGTCCCAAGAATAATTTGAGCATCAGAACTTTCCTGGAGGGCAGTAAATTTGGACTCTATTACAAATATTTTTAACAGTCTACTGATAAAATTGTGACAGGCAAAGTGTCTTTATTTTGAATGCCATTTGACTTCTCTTGCTGTGAATCGACTGGCGAGTGTTCATTAGGTTCATTAGAGCACCTCAAAATACCGCCTAGCCTAAAAAACCCTAATGTGCAATCCACAAGTACTCTGCTACCCGAATAGCTGCTTCCTTTGTATAGTGCACCCCTGACCTATCAAGCAGAGTCCTATAAATCCCCACACAATAACGCAGGTCTAGATATCTGCAGCCAAGGCCATCACAGAGTCAACGAAGCCTTTGGTTGAGACCCTCCACTCAGCTCCAACCCAAAGAACCCTGATTAACTCTGGAAATGATGCTGCATATTGCAAGCTCTGCTTGCACCCTGTGCTTTAGGCCAGCAGTTTTCACAACCTCTGCCAGCAGCCTGTACAAACTGAGGATCATCTCAGAACCCATGCAACAAGCATCGTTCGTGCTGATGTGAGCCACAACAGATGACTGCACCCTGCACACTCGATAGCCACAGGGAAGACTGCCACCACATCTCAGGTTGAGGCCCCCCGGCAGATGTACCAATTGCACATATTGGCTTTCTTTCCAGCCCTGAATGCTACCTCCATAAGGAGCTCCGCAAGTGCCTAATTTTGGAGCTCCCAATAACCACTAAACTCATTTCCTTGTGTGCCTGCTTGAACTCTGCTGAACGGCGACCACCTGTCCACTCATAGAGTGAATGGACAAGTCCAGGTGGCCAGTCTCTACAATGGTCCTCCACCTCGAGCAACGCAAACTCATTACCACCCACCAATCATCCTGCTGTGATGGCAGATACCCCGCTTAGGGTGCACTAGGAGGTGCCTAAGAAGCAGAGCCCATGGGCAAAACAAGTGACACCTGAGGTAGCCCAAGCAGTCCGCCAGATTCTCTGCCACTGCTATATCCTGAGGAAGCAGCCTGAAGGTGACTGACCATAGCCAACAGCAAGTTCAGATGTTTGTGAACTGTGGACAGTTCCTCCTGCATCCGCACCTGTGTCCGCACACAGCATGCACACATCCTATCCATCCTAGCAAGACTAACTGAAGAAGTGAACTATAAAAGCAGACAATCCCAGATATGTGACTTGCTACCCTCCTGACATGTCACCAATGGATGCCAAAGCGTTAAAGAACTATGTATGTGGGTGTTAAGTGAGCAACTATTTTGCTAAAGACTGAATGAATTTACACTTACAAAGAGACAATATTAACCCTCTTAGACACATAAACATGCCCAAAATTGAATAAATATACTACGCTGAAAACACAGAAAAGGATAAAAACTTGACTTGCCACTCTGTAGATGCACCCGTATCACAGCCGAGAGCTGGAGCATGACTGACTGGCTTACTAAATGGACAGATGTTTGCTTTGAAGAAAAAAAAAACTGCGCTAAAGACTGAATGAATTTACTCTTACAAAAATGCGAGATGAACCCTCTTAAACAGAGAAACACATACAAAATTTAATAAATGTACTACATGAAAACCACAGAAAAGGGTAAACATTTACCTTGCTGCTGTGCAGACATACTCATATTATCACAGCTGAGAGCCGGGAGGAAGCTAAACATTACAGATGTTAAAATCCTGATGTGCCCTTACGCAAACATCCACAAACTCCAAAGGTGAATCAAGAAGCACAAGCTCACTATATACAAAGTCCAGCACATAAGTACAAACTCCACCCAATACCCTCTCACTGTCGGTAGAGTTCTTAAATAACCTCAGTAGCTATGGGGCTACGTGGCATGAACAGACAAGAGGATGGGAAGAAAGGGGGGGGGGGGGGGGGGCATTATGACATAGGGCCATGTGCTGCCACCAGTTGAGACTTTAGGGGTCCACTGACATAGGTTCTCTGTGGCACATTGCCTGGGGAGATCTGATTCTTAGAGGGCTTCCTTTTGTCCTTCTTCTTCTTAGAAGACGAGGACTGGGAAGGTTTTCAGGGAAACAGGAAGAAGGAGAAGTCGATGGCCAGCAGCCTCTGGTTCCTTCAGCCATCGGCTGTTGTCTGGCAGTGGACCAGCAGGAACCATGGAAGTATGAGTCCCAATGGACCTCTTCCTAGCTAGAGAAGCTGGAGGAGGATGAGGCACCTCTGGTTGGGGGATGGGGACCAGTGTCCACAGCAGGTGGGGAGCCAATGCTACCAAAGAGGGTGTGATGAAAGCATCAGAAGGGGCCCCAACCATCTGGGGTGCCAGGTATTGGCAGGAGGCTCTGAGGGTCCACGGTATGAGGCACAACAGAGGAAAACACTGTCAACAAAAAAAGCAACCACGATGTGGTTGCAGTGTAAGTGTGTCATTTGTATGGGATTAATACGCTCATACTTTTTTCTGGCCTCTTGATATATGAGCTTGCCCACATCTTATACTCCTGGATTTTCTTCTCACGCTTAAAAATGGACCAATCTGCTGAGCAGGAAGAGTGGGGCTCACCACAGTTTACAAGATAGGTGGAGGGACAAAAGAAACGTTCGTGTGCAATGGACATCCACAATCCCTCCAGACAGTGGTAGTGATGCACTGGGAAGACATATGTCCGAACTTCATACACCTGAATTATCTCATAGGAGGAGGAACACAGGGTTTCAGGTCACACAGACAGACCATCACCTTGACCTTCTCAGGCAAAGTATCACCCTCACAAGTGAAGATGAAGGCTTCAGTAGCTCTGTTTTCCCTCGGTCCCCTACAGACACGACAGATGAAGTGCACACCCCATCACTCTAGGTTGGCCTGCAGCTCATTGTCAGATTGCAAAAGAAGATCATGGTGGAAGATGATGCTCTAGGCCATATTGAGACTCATGTGGGGAGTGACAGTCACAGGAATGTCACCCAACCTTTCACACGAGAGCAGCGTCTGTGACTGGGCAGGAGACGATGTTTCAATAGGGGAGGGAATTGCTCTTCACCTTACACATGGCTGCAACTTAGCCATATTTGTCTTCAATGTGAGAGACAAAAAAATAAAGGTTTTGTGGGCAAAAAGCTGTCCTTGTCAGTCTCCTGGCATACACCAGGTACTGGGAAAGGGGGGGGGGGGGGGGGAGGATTTTTCTCCTCGTCATCTAGTCCTGCATTCCTCCCATGGCATGGCCAGGGAAGAGAACACATTGGGATCATACTTAGTTGCATCATACAAGGCCTCTCCTTTCAGAGAGACTGCTGGAGTCATGTGACAACCAGCGGAAGAAAGTTTAAGTCACTCCATGTGCGAACTATCCACTATGGTGCCACCCACTCCGAACGGGGGCTCTCCCCATGGGCATCCCCCGACCACAGGAACGGCTATCTGGCCAGTGGCCAGTAATCCATTACTGGGAGTCCCCATGCCCCTGTCATGATGGGCACATACTCCATGGTATACAAGTGGAGTGTGCAGTGCAGGCACCAACCACGCGATCCCTGTGGGTTCAGGGGCTGCCACTGTACAGGTTCTTGAGGGGCTGCCACTGTACAGGTTCTGGATGACCCCCCCCCCCCCCCCCCCCAACACCAGCAGGATGGCTACAGTGCTTGGTTTTGGGCATACTATGACAACAGGAATGAAGGGAGGAAGGGCATAGAGGCAGAGCATACACCACAGTGCGTGACCTTTCCTGCATGGCATGCACTTCTGTAAAATTTGGAAAAGATGGCAGGCGAAACCCAATAATGGGGACCATATAATCATTAATGGAAGGTGAAGGCATTGCCAGGAGTGAAACTGAAAATCGAGACTAAAATCATGAACCAAGTCCAGGCAGGGCCTGCATCAAAAGAACCATCCAACGTAAAGTCAGTGGAGGGAAGAGATAGTCGAAGTCTTGGTTTGCAGCACAGAAAGAAATGTAGTGATGTAAAAGCTGGTGCCCCACGGTAGCCAAGTACATACTCACCAAAGAGTGGTGAATCTCCTGGGTGGGAATGGGGATGGGTGAAGGAGAGCAGTAGTGATAGGGGTTAGGGCAGGTGGTGAGGATGCTGTAGAAGAAATGCCAAGTATTGAAAGGGAAATGCCATTCTAAACTGAAGCCTATGCTCTCATTTTTTGTAAATATTAAGTGAAGCCCATCCACGACCACACTTGCATCATGACCGCCCAAAAAGATCTAATGTCAATTCTAATTTGGTTAGCATCTAAAAAGAATTCCACTGAACATGGAATTAAAGCAGCAATTTATGTTCACCTGACTTGTTCACCATTTGTAACTTTCAGAAATGTGTCACGAGTTGTGAATTTTGATTAAAACACCATGTTAAAACTTGCTTCTTTTGCCAAAACACAGTGGAGTTTACATAATGTCATGTCACTAACATGTGCAGACATCACTGCAAGAGAATGAAGAGACAGTGGTTTATTAAGTTTCTTAAGTGGGGAACTGTGGACAAGTATGGCCAATAGCTTATGAAAGAGCACATCATCGATACAAATATAAACATGTAATATCTTCACTTATGTTGTTCCAAAACCTAAACCATCTCTCATTTCACTGGCTACTGATGGCCCTTAACTATATTCTTTCATTGGAAAAGTCTCTGGTTAGCGGAATAACATGGTTGATAAAGAAGTTTTGCATAATAATCATATGGCAAAATACTCTCCCCCTTGTTTGCTATCATTTGCTAAAATCTAGTTTTGATATCACAAACCATTTATGAAATATGAGGAATGTTATGATAATTCTTTCCGGCTTTATTGATTGTACGAGCATTCGCAAATGACAGTGTTACCTAAGATCAGTTTTCTTGAGACTGGTGACAGATAGATACCTCCACTGAAGCTTAAAAAAGTTCAATATGTTAGCTCAATTTCATATGCAGCAACACATTATGTAATGTGCACCAAATGCAAAATCATAGCGAGCACCACTTTTCATTGCAAACTGTATCAAATTTCATGCGGCGTCCTACTTAATTTCAAATATCACAACAACTATAACCATTAACGAAATGATGGGCAAATCATCATGAAGTTGACATTTAAATCTACAAGTAATGAAAAAATGAAATATTTTTACTGAATACACCTGCAAAATCATTTGAGAAAGATTGCAGGTCATGTGCCTCGATTCTGCCATTGCAACATGTTGTTAGCTGACTAAAGGCAGGCAAACAACATTGGCCTCCCCTTGAGCGAATGAACTCGCCCAGAGCTTCAGACAAAAAAAAGGTCATGATGCATCAACAACTGTACCCTGCGCAGACTCTAAGTGAGTGAATTGCGAGAGCCACACACAGAGCCTTTAAGGAATCACTACAGCCAATGACAAAGTCCACATGATGGTATGCCTCACACTTCTATGCTGTTATTTATGACACAGAGGTGCCTGCAAGTGCTAGATAATTTCAGTTAGCTCATCATTTGAATTTATATGCATAAATACTGCATTAAATCCAATGAACCACCAACAATAAAAATAAGTTCTCTACCTTAGTAGTTTACAGCGCACCCCTGACATCAAATGAAACATTAAAATACACCTCACAATCTACATCTACATACATACTCCACAAGCCACCATATGGTGCATGGTAGAGGGCATCCTGTACCACCACTAGGAATTTCCTTTTCTGTTTCATTCACACATATAGTGAGGGAAAGCAACAGTCTACATGCCTCTGTATGAGCCCTAATCTCTCTAATCTTATCTTCATGGTTCTTACACGAAATGTACATTGGTGGCACATTCTGTAGTCAGCCTCAATGCCAGTTCCCTAAGTTTTCTCAATAGTTTTCCTCAAAAAGAATGTTGCTTTCTCTCCAGTGATTCCTATTTGAGTTCCTGAAGCATCTATATAATACTTGCATGTTGTTCAAACCTACTGGTAAAAAATATAGCATCCTGCCTCTAAACTGCTTTATTGTTTTCCTTAATCCAACCTGGTGTGGATCCCAAACATTCAAACAGTACTGAACAACAGGTCGCACTAAGATCCTATATGCGTTCTCCTTTACAGATTACCCATGCTTTCCTACAATTCTCACAATAAACTGAAGTCGACCATTTGTCTTTCATACTATGGTCCTTCATATTTCATACTGCTTTGGAATGTTACACCTAGATATTTAATCAATGTGACTGTGTCAAGCAGCACACTACTAACACTGTATTTGAACATTATGGGTTTGTTTCTCCTACTCATCTGCACTGCATTAACTTACATTTTTCTACATTTAGAGCTACCTACCATTCATCACACCAACTAGAAATTTTGTCTAAGCCATCTTGTGCTCTCCTATAGTCACTCAATGATGACACCTTCCCGTACATCACAGCATCATCAGCAAATAGTCACAGACTGCTGTTTAACCTGTACACCACTTCATTTACGTATATATAAAATAACAGTGGTCCTATCACACCTTCTTGCAGCGCACCTGACAATACTGTTGTCTCTGATGAACACTCACCATCGAGGAAAAGACAGTGGGTTCTGTTACTTAAGAAGTCTTCGAGCTACTCACATAGCTGGGAACCTAATCCGTATGTTTGTACCTTCGTTAACAGTCGGCAGTGTGGTACTGCTTCAGTTGCTTTACAGAAATCATCGAAAATAGAAGACAGGTTTGCAGCTAAACGGGTAAGTGCTCACTTTTCAGTAAGTACGGCACAACAGCAACAATACTGCATGAATGGAGATAGCACAATGAGTCTCTTCACCTAGCTAACATGTTTCCTTGGTTGCTGTATCTGCTAATGCATTCACCTGAATTGGCACCATGCCTTGGTACCCAACAAAATGACTATCAAGTCGTTTTGAAAGTTAAGAAATTTATCTTTGATATTGCAATACTATTATCTTCTGATGACATGTGCAAACATCATGCACAGCTCTCAGAGAATTGAGACAGATGTGGAATTCAATTCCCAGATCATGTCTCACACACTCCAGTGCTGTCAGAATTTAACAGAATAAAACATAGTAAACTCTTTTGGAAGCCACATTCTGAAGATACAGCTGGTTGGTTGTTTGATTTGTTGATTCAGGGTAGGGGATCAAACGGCGAGGTCATCGGTCCCATCGGATTGGGGAAGGAAGTCAGCCATGCCCTTTCAAAGGAACCATCCCAGCATTTGCCCAAAGCAATTTAGTGATTATCACAGAAATATTAAGTCAAAATGGACTGATGCAGGTTTGAACCATCGTCCTCCAGAATACGAGTCCAGTGTGCTAACCACTGCACCACCTTGCTCAGTGAAGATACAGCTGGAGAAAATGATGGTGCAGCTAAGGCTGTCCCCTGCTTTTACATAGTAAGTGCACCACTGTAAAATCTTGGCACACTTAAATATTTACGTACCTTATCTTAAATATGTAGTCTGGAATGTAAAATTTCATGATCTCCATTAAATTTAAAATTTTCCTTGATTTCACTAGCAACCAGGATGCAATCCTGTTCCAGCCCCACACCAAAACATTTACATTTGCCACATTAATGCTTTGTTCCAATTTCAAATGGCATTGTTGCTCACAGGTGTCTTCTGTCTAAGACATCCATGACTGTGTGAGTAGTGGTATCTTTATTGAAGGCAGGCAACTATTTGTTATGCCAGTAAGATAATTTATTTTAGAACTACTGGTCTAAACAGAAGCCTTTGGTGTAGCTAGAGTCCCTGATTGCGACATTTCAAACTGGAAATGAAAGGTATGGGTGCATGAATCTCATTAATAAGTGTGGTCAGACCTGGATGTGCATTGCACTTTGTCTAATTTTTTGTTATCTGATGTAATGATCCCTGTAACACCTAATAATGTGTTCCAGTGTTTCAAAACTGGTCATGTGAATAAATAAAGACGAAATGTCCTGAAAGTGGTTATGGAAGTCTCAATCATTGTCTTCTGCATATATTGAGTTGTAGACCCTAATAAACTTTGTTAAGATGAATGAAACCTTGCCATAAGGTATTTAGTAGTACTGGAGGAGTGTCATTTCAAGTGAAATGGCCACATAAATTGCCTGATTGGAAATAACTAATTGAAATTTATCCATAGAACTCCAAAGCTACATTCACTCTGTGGGATTTGTCATGTTGATTTGTGCCGGGCACATGTAGCCAATGAGGAGTGGCAAAAGTTGCAAATTCATGCAACACGTGCCTGCATCAATGATGTTATAATTCTGAGAAATACTCTGTCCTGGAAGATGTGCCTGTATCTTTTCAATTGTCCAAAACACAGCACAAACCCCAGATAGATTTTCTACTATGCATGTGTATCCATGCATCGTCAAATGCAAGGCGTTTAAATGACTCACATCTTTGTTTTGGATAAAGAATTGGATAGTAAAATTCACAAACTGAGGTCACAATTCCTCTGTGAATTTAACAGATGTTCATTCTTGAAGATACCAGGTTCGGACAGAGATGAATTGTTTGTTGATATATCTACAATTCGCTGATCTTCCCGAAGGATGTAATAAACCAACACTTTTGCATTATTTCACTGATTTTGGATTTTGAAATCCTATGCATGTACATTAAGGAGCTTTACGAATCTCCAGTATTTAAAAAGCTTAATGTAATGGGAAGTTTTTCAGCAGCAGTTACAGCTTCTCAAAAAATTATACCTTTTAATGTGTAGTACTGAGATCTAAAAAGTCCATCATAGACATAAAAATAAAATTTTTGAAAATCCTGTATGTCTTGAACTTTCAGGTCACTCATCACTGAACTGTAAGCTCTATGACAACACTGTTTATGGAGAAAATTACACACCTATTACCTTCATTGCTTTCTCTGATTATTCTCCATTTTTACAATTATATTCACAGTGCAAGCACAAATAACTAGAAGTTCTGTGTCCGATGCCATGTTCCATGCAATTGACCGGCTACATGTCACCAGCGAGAATGCTCAGTTTGGCTACTTCTGCTGGGCACGTGTCCCTGAGCTAAGTTTCTCCGGTGCCGGGCACAAGTCTCTGTGACAAACCCATCAGTGTGAACATTGTTTAAGAAAGTGTCCCCCCCCCCCCCTCCCCCCTTGAAGCAGCTCACATATCAAAATCTTATTTCATCAGTTCTTAGGTATTGTTCAGCAATTCAAGAACATTACCATGTTGGATTAATGGAAGAGGTGGAAAAGATTCAAATTAGAACTGTGCAATTCATCAAGTGTTCATTCAACTAACAACACTGTGCTAAAGATATTATTCATTAATTACAGCAGGAGAAACTACAAGAAATGCATTATGCACTACAGAGAGCTTACTCTCAAAATTCCAAGAGCCCACAACCTATCCAAGTTAAGAAACTTATTACTTCTTCCAACGTGCATCTTGTTAACGGCCAAAATTAGAGAAATTTCATCTTACAGATAAGGGTACCAACAATTTATATTCCTGCATATTACACACAAATGGAATAGGAAAGTCAGGCAATGTTTCTGGTACACTACATACCCTGTGCCACACCGTTTGGCTGCTGATAGATTACGAATAGAAATGTAGATGTATGCCCTTGACATATTACTCAGTCACTTAAATAGTCTTCCTCTGCACTGCACTAGCTCTCAAGGTCCATCCCACCATCCCGTTCTGAGATTAGAATATGGAAGTTAAAGGCAAATTCAGGAAGATAAAGTATTCCTGGGAGATAGTAGCCAAGACTGAACTGTAGCCATCAGTTACAGGCTACGCTACACAAGGAGCATGACGTTACCAGAAGTTTCAAGTCTAGTACAGGACTTAGTCAGCAGATGAAGGACTGAGAGTATTTATGTATAGATTTCAGAAAAGCAGGCCAAGCAGTAATAGCACTTGTGGCAAATAACACAATGAATAAGAATTTCTAATATTACAAGGAATTGACCTGGACCTAATGACCTCATTTACTTGCAAAACTAATGTGTACTTCACTGAGCTCTATCGTATCACAACTGCCTGTGTCTAAATAGTGCTGAAAGGCAGGAAGACCTTTTTGAACACAGCTGCAGACAGTACTGGTGACAGTTCACTTGGCATAGGTTGCTCTGGTACATTTTGAAATCATTGTCTGTATCTACTAGACACAACATATGTTTCTACAGGAAAAAAGAATATTGGGGATGGGTTTCCATGTTACTCATGGTTGAATTCCTGTTGTAACAGTGGGACTCTTTAAAGCACAAATCCACACACCAGTAACAGTAAAACAGGCATTAGCATGTCTGGCATCAACAGGTTCAACTACAACCACTCATCCCATAAAAAAGGATAAGAGCAAAATCAGTTGCCAAGTATGAAGGATATTCTTTTTACTATCAAACATTAGAAGAAAAATATTAAAGTACATAGGCATATACTGGTATAGTAATTGCAAGTAACAGCTGTGCGCATTAAAAGGCTTCCTAAGTGGTGATATTACAGAAGTTTCAGTACTATGCATTAGTGAGCATTGGTTACAAGATGCACAAACATGCACTACTGGAATATCTGAGTTTTGTCAGACATTTTTGAGTGTTGACTTTTGCTAGTAAGGACTTTAAATCGAATGAAATAAGTCCCCAAAACGTGAAATACACAGAAAAAGATTCATTCTCTCTCTCTCTCTCTCTCTCTCTCTCTCTCTCTCTCTCTCTCTGTGCGTGTGTGTGTGTGTGTGTGTGTGTGTGTGTGTGTGTGTGTGTGTGTGTGTGTGAATTAACAGACAAAAGTAGTTATATTGTACACATAGTCAGGACACAGAAGAGCCCTTACAGTGGGGGAAATGGATTTTCACAGAAGAATGTCCTACCTGCAGTACAGGATGGAGAAGAATCAGTTTTCCTGTCTAGAAGTGAAGGACAGGGTGTGGTGGTTTATGTAGCTTCTGGTGATGAGAATTTCTTGTGTTAGTTATATTAGTTACTAATATCTGTATTCCATATGTTGTTAACACATTTAGTGGAAAATACACAATCCCAATCACGTCTGAGCAATGCATTGCCATTCATTTAAAAGGTATGCTACAAAGAGGCCAATCCAACATTGGGAAACAGCCTGCAGGTGCTCCTTGTGATGTAGTTTGGTAGACAGAGTGGCGACTTGCCAGCTTGCTCTTCAATTTACTGACAGACTACATCTAAGGATCACTGGTAAAAAAGTTTTATTAGCTGCAGGATAATTTAGAAAACAATTAAAAGTATGATTCTACTTGATAACTTCTATGACAACATAAAAAGCAAAAATGGAAAAAACAATCAAGATATCAAGATGTTCATCTCTTGACTAAAAATCTCTTTAACTGCCTTGGGAGGGGGTGAGGAGGGGGGAGAGAACTACAGCACCAAGAAGGGGAGGACAAAACAAAAATTAAACTCCACAGGCTGAGAGGGCATGTGATGACATTCCAATGAATACAAAATCAGGTTAAACTGACAAAGAGCTTGGCCATATGAGCCCACTTATCAGTTTGACATTGCACCTCTCTGGACTGGATGTGTGCTCTGGTAAGGGTGTTATATAATGAGGTGACAAAAGTCATGGAATACCTCCTAATATCATGCCAGACCTCCTTTCACCCAGCAAAGTGCAGCAACTTGATGTGGCAAGGACTCAACAAGTTGAAAGCCCCTGCAGAAATATTGAGCCATACTGCCTCAATAGCCGTCCATAATTGCAAAAGTGTTGCTGGTGCAGGATTAAGTACATGAACTGACCTGTAGACTATGCCCCATAATTGTTTCATGGGCTTCAGGTCCAGTGATCTGCATAGGCAAATCATTTGTTCGAACTGTCCAGAATGTTCTTCAATTGTGAACAATTGTGGCCCAGTGACATAGCGCACTGCCATCCATAAAAATTCCATCATCTTTTGGGAACATGAAGTAAATGAATGGCTGCAAATGGTCTCCAAGTAGCCAATCATAACCATTTCCAGTCAATGATTGATTCAGTTGGACCAGAGGACCTAGTCTATTCCACGTAATCATAGTACACACCATTATGGAAGTCACCACCAGCTTGCACAGCAACTTATTGGCAGCCTGGGTCCATGGCTTTCTGGGGTCTACACCACATTTGAACCCTACCAACAGCTCTTATCAACTGAAATTCAGACTCATCTAACCTGGCGATTATTTTCCAGTCATCTAGGGTCCAACCGAAATGCTCATGAGCCAATGAGAGGTGGTGCAGGCGATATTGTGCTATTAGCAAAGGCACTCACATCGGTCATCTGCTGCCATAGCCCACTAATGCCACATTCTGCCATGCTGTCCCAACAGATACATTCATTGTACATCCCACACTAATTTCTGTAGTTATTTCGTGCAGCATTGCTTATCTATTAGCACAGACAACTCTACAAATTCTGCTCCTCTCAGTCATTAATTGAAGGTAGTCGGCCACTGCATCATCCACGTGGGAGGTAATGCATGAAATATGGTATTATCAGCACACTCTTGACACTGTAGATATTGGAATATTGAATTCCCAAATGATTTCCAAAATGCAATGTCCCATGTTTCTAATTCCAACTACCATTCCATGTTCAAAGTCTGTTAATTCACAATGTGCAGCCGTAATCACTGTGGGAACCTTTTCATGTGAATCACCTGAGTATAAATGAAGCTTTGCCAATGCACTGCCCTTTTATACCTTGTGTATGTAATGCTACAAATATTTGTATATGTGCATATCGCTATCTCATGATTTTGTCCCCTTAGTGTAAAGTCACTGTATCATCACCTGAGGCAAGTTGGCCACAAATGTTGTAACTAAATCTTTATATCCTGGATACTCACACTGGGCTGGTATGGAAGTCTGAGCTGGTTCATGCGTGTTCTATCGGGGACAGATCTGGGGATCTTGCTGGGCATGGGAGCACAGCAATATTATGCAGACAGTTGATAGAGACCCATGGCATGTGTGGACCAGCACTATTCTTTTGAAAACTGGTCAAGGTTGTCCATAATGTAATGTTGTGCTGTCAGAGACCCTCAATCACTACCTGCTGTGGCACGAAGTCATGCCTGATGGCTCCTCATATCATGATGCCGGGAGTAACACCACCATGCCATTCCAAATCATTGGAAGAACGGATCTTCTCCCCATCTCACCCCACCTCCTTGCGGACAGTGGTCATCCAGGGTCATGCAAAATCATGATTCATCACTGAATACAATGCAATGCCAGTCATCATCAGTCTACGTTTCCTTGTCATGGCACCATCCAAACAGCCGTTTATGATCTGGTGTTAATGTCAGCCCATGTATTGGAAAGTAATTCCCTAGTCCATTTGCTACTGGTCTCTGCCCAATGGTGCTAGACTACAAAGAACGTTGCATACAGTCTGTTACTTGTTTTTGGATGACACATATGTGAAGGGGTTCAATGTGTTTGGTGCACAATACACACGTTCCTGCTTGTGGTGGTCAGACATGGTCAACCAGAAACTTGATGACAAATATGCTTGCCTTCACATTCCCATACAGTCTAACAATGGGACACTGTCACATCTGGATGTCCCAATAATCTGGATATTCCACAATTTGACCAACCAGCCAAATGGAGACCCAGAAAGAGGTCACTTTCAAACTCTGTCAGGTGGTGTTAATGCTACACAAGCACACAGCATCTCCTTGTCCTTCACAGTGGTATGATGCTGTTCACGTCCCTTATACACCCTAGCGGGCCTGGTAGTAACCATAAACATGAACAGCACTCATTCACTCTGGTGGACAGTGTATCTGGTATAGAGTATTGCAGCTCTAATCGTTTACACACACTGATGGTGAGTAAGTGTTTGAAGATACATTGACATCCGATCTTTTTTTTTTTTTTCTTTCTTTCTTTCTTTCATTCTTTCTTTCTTTCTTTCTTTCTTTTTTTGGCACTGTACACTGTAGTTGAATGCTGTTTAGAGCAGTACTATGCCTGACATTCTGGGAGAAGAAATTCAGGTACTTCACTCAGATAACTGCATGACTACTTATGAGGCTATGGAGTAAAGCAAATGTTTTGATAGGGTTTTGACTTATTTTGGTTTCAAAACTGGTTGTAAATGAGATATTATTCCTTTACACTGTGACTGTGGAGATAGCAACAAAAATAATTATGCAACAGGCTAAATTATTTCAAAAGGTAGGACAAAGGTTTCTTTTTTTCTTTCTTTGCGCTTTTGAAAGATTTGTACCCAAACATTATCTCACCTGAACATTTAAATCATGAAGGCCATCATATGCTACCTTCAAAACAGTCCCCACATCACCTTCATGGACCTCCTCATAACTTTTACAGCAACGCACAAGCATGCCTTCTGTTATGTTATCACGTACATACATGGCATACTCATCATTTGTTAGAAAATCTGCTCGTTGATTATAGCCAGTTGTTGATGTAACCTAAAAAAAATTAAATATTCCAAGATAAAATAAAGCTCTTGAAAACTTTCTATTCCACAAATTTCAAAATCTTAAGTACATCATAAACTGAAACAAGCTTATGCCAATACAGACTCCTTCGTTATTTTGAACATATTACCATTTGATAGTACACAGCACTGCCAACAACAGTTTATGAGTTTAACAGAGTCATCTTGAATGTGAGTCTAAAAATGAATTAAAATAAGACTAACATAATGCACAGTCAACACACTAACCAATAAACAGCACAACATAACAATGACAACGATTTATCACGGTGTCTCAACTGTTTAAAACTGTGGAATACTTTATTTTTAAGTACGGTTTTCTCTCTATGTAAAGTGAAATTATACTCACATCTGGTGCACCAGACACCACACCTGATCCTAAATTTTCTGATGCAGTGTCAGAATCTGATGACATCTCATTAAAAGAAGAGTCAGAATCCGATTCAACCAATGTGTGAGATGGATGTTCAAGAAGCCAGCCAACAACTGTTTCAGGACTTGGAGGGACTTCACTGGTCAAACCTGAAATTAAACACAGCTTACCATAATATTTAGCATTAACAGAAAGCATGTAAAAACTCAAAGCACCAGATAACATGAAAGTAATCTAATGAGCAAACCTAAGAAAATATGAGACATACCAAAATTTAAAAATTCATACTACATCCAACAATGTTACGTAGTGACATGCATTCTGTCTGCATATTGTTAATATAAGAGTGTAACGAGAAAATGTACTTGAAAACACATTCCTGTACATTAAAAGTAAGAGACTGGTCAATAATGCATGGTTCACAAACCCATATGCAAGATCAGAGCGATTTCTTTAATTGTTACATGGCAAACTTCAATTAATTATTTTAAGTGCTACTTAAGCAATGGTATTCTTCTCTGTAAACTTGTATTTCAATAGTGTATAATAACAACAGTTCTTTTAAATTTAATTACCATATTTTGTTGTCTGTCAATAATATCAACAGTGGTAAAATAAGTTGTTAATTATGTGTTCCATAGATCACTGGCATAATTTTTACAGTAATAATATGAAAAAAGTCAGTTTACCAGCTATGCATACATTACTCGTTTATATGACTTCATGTAAATGCGGCTGAATGCTGATTCTACGCAGGTGAGTTTACATAAAGTAAAAACTTTTAATTTCAGAACACAACTAAGTATGTAATTCCTTTCACACTACATACACTACAAGCTTTTAAATGTATTAGTGTTTGTGAAAACTAAAACATAATTTTTTTGAAAATTTTTTACTCTACACACTGTACTTAGAACCTCAAAACATTTTAGCATTGAATCTGAGAGCCTGATTGTTTCTCAAGATATTTCCCTTCACAGTGTTTGTCTACTATCCCACAATGTGTCACAGTGTTTCTAGACTGTGATACAAAAGTTGCAACCCCGACACTCTCTAAGCAATGTTTTACAAGTATATCTCAGGCGAATGTGCAGGCTATGGAAGCACTGGTACCTAGAAAGCCTATATACTGGGAGAGAGTGGCCATAGGTACAATCACACGTGACTGGCTGAGCCGCTGTGACACCATGTTTATGCCACAGGTACCTCTCAAGTGCTATGTTTGCAATGCTTTTCAGAGTTAGATTACTGTTTTGAAGATTTTTGGAAACAATTAGAAGGTAATTTGAGTTATTTACTGATTTGTTGTGCACTTTGTATGTGTTCGCACCCTACTTAGACAGCTTTTTGCTTGAAATTTACATGTGTGAGCTTAAATATGAGCTCAAATAAGAAAGTATTTTGTTATGAAATCACTACTGTTTTGAAGTAAGCATAATAGCAGTGGTACCATATGTAGTTGACCACCTTTAATTTATTCTGCAGACATTCAGAAACAATGCCAGGTTGTGCTACTTTCAGATGTACCAACAGAGGTGAAGGTGAATTTCGTTTGCTTGTATTTCCACCGAATGAGGAAAGAAGAAAGCAATGGGCCGTTGCAGTAAACGGGGGTGATGTAAATCACACAGGAGCCTTGTGGAAACTGACAAACTACTCTTATCTATGTGGGGTAAGTGGTTTTAACTTTCCAACTGCATACAACGTGAGTTGTAAGTTAGATGTTATTGTGAGATGTGACATTTGGCCTGTGTATTGACTGTGTGCAATTTTTCATAGCACATCTAATTCTTATAAGCATAGAATTAAAATGTAGTTGTGTAGCAGACGTCAACATATTCTTGTCATTCCAGATGACTAGACTATTTGTTTATCAATTTATCATTGCTTCTGTTTGGGCAGGAAGCTTCACACATTTTTTTCAGAGTTTGTCTCTCTTTTTTTCCCTCTAGTATATTTGGTAAACATGTTTTTCAGATATCAATTTACTACAGCTCCTTTCTTTTCCTTCTTTATTACAGAAACATTTCACTGATGACCAGTGGGAGAAAGTGAGGGTCAATGGCAAGAGGAAGCTCAAATCCAATGCCATACCAACAGTTTTTTCTCACATAGTACTAAAGGTTAAAAGAAGGAAAATTAAACTACACCATCAGCATCCAACTCAAGAAAATGAAAGCAGCAGTCCCACAGCAGAGACTGTTGCAGAAATCTAGCACCAGTGTGATGAAGATCTCATGTGTAGTGTGCAAGACAGTGATATAAGTGAACCAGTAGAATGTGAACTCACAGAAAAATTACATAAACTAGAAGGTTACATTCATGTTCAAAAGACAGATTTCAGCTCTCAAGGAGGTCAGCTGTCTTACTTTGAGGAATATATGACTAAAAAGTAGACTCTACAGTGTGTGTCACTCAGTTCCACATAAACTAAAAACACTGTTTAATGACAGTCAACTGGAGAGTTTAAATAAGAAACAAACTGAAATGGACAGCGAGTAGTGTGAAAAAAGCTCTCCACTTGAAATTTGCATATGGTAGCAAAGGATTTGATTATTTAATTAGTTCAGGTTTCCCATTGGCATCGCAGCATACACTAAGGAGGAGAATTCAAGATTTGAACTTCAGTTCTGGTATTCTAGAAAAAGTCTTCACGCTTCTCACAGAAAAGGTTGAAAGTATGAGTGAAAAAGAATGTGACTGTGTTCTACTGCTTGATGAAATGTCAATTACTACAAGCAGGGAATTTGATGTGGGAACAGGTGAGTATACTGGCCCTGTTAACCTTCCAAGCCATGAAGGTGTTGTCACACATGCTTGTGTTTTTATTTTGGGTGGTATCTCTTCCAGTTGGAAGAAGTAGTGGCATATCATTTTACTAATAATAATGTAAATGGTAAAGTTTAGTGTGGCATTGTTTTACAAATAATTAAATGCAGTGAACATATAGGACTAAGTGTACAGTGTGTGACATCAGATATGGGTGCTGCAAATCAAAGTATGTGGAGACAGGCGCAGTGGTTAGCACACTGGACTCGCATTCGGGAGGACGACGGTTCAATCCCGTCTCCAGCCATCCTGATTTAGGTTTTCCGTGATTTCCCTAAATCATTTCAGGCAAATGCCGGGATGGTTCCTTTGAAAGGGCACGGCCGATTTCCTTCCCCATCCTTCCCTAACCCGAGCTTGCGCTCCGTCTCTAATGACCTCGTTGTCGACGGGACGTTAAACAACACTAACCTAACCTAACCTATGTGGAGACATTTTGGAATTGTTCCTGGAAAAAATTCTGTCATTCAGAATTAAATTTTAAATCCTGAAGATGCAGGTAGAATAACATAATTAATTGGAGATGTGCCACACCTTTTAAAAATGTTAGACAATGTTTACTGTCCAACACGGTTATAAACATTCCTGAGAGGATAAGGGACAAGTATAAGTTGCCATCCACAATTGTTGACTGTAATCATATTAAGGAACTACATTGCTTTGATCAGGATAATGATTTGAAACTTGCTTCCAAGCTAACAACAGATGTAATAGAACCAAATAAGTTGATCAAAATGAAGGTTTCTGAGGCACGTACTTTTCTCTGCCACGAAACCAGTTGTGGTCTAAAGTTTATGTCTTCTGAAACTGATACTGCTGAATACACAATGACAGCATGGTTTGTTGAGATATTTAACAAATGGTTTTCAACAATGACTTCTAGGCATCCAATTACTGCCATCAGCACCTTCAATCAAGAAAGGAGGAGGCTATCACATTGCTGAACGACGTTATGATGATATTTGAGCAGATTGAAATTGGAAAATTCGGTCGCTGGAAACCAGTTCAAAGTGGTGTGAGACTGTCTACACAAAGTGTACTTGATCCGCAGGAAATCTTTTTACACAAGAATAATTACAAATTTTTGCTGACAGCTAGATTAACATCCCTGTAAATGTTTTGTTTTTGGGCAATAAAAATCAATCAATCTCAAGATTGCCTATAAAATATGTTCTCCTGTGTTAGAAGTATTCAGAAGGTTCCCACAGCACTGCAGTTAAAAAACAATTTGAAAACTATTTGTGTTGCTCAGTATATCACAGACGTATGAAAAGGATCCTACGACAAGAGTGATTCTGTCTACCTTTCAAGTTTTCTTGACCAACATTCCATTACACACCCCACATCATCTGTAACTCAGCCTGTTTTTAAGCTTGCAAAAGGTTGGAAAGAGCATGAAATCAGTTGTGAGGATGACTTAAGTAACATCGAAAGAAATGCATTATATCATATTGCCGGATATGTTATAGGGAGTGCAACGAAATTTTACAAGCTATGAGAGAAGTGCCTGAATGTAGTAGCATCATGTGCCAGACAAACCATAGCTTACTGCACTTTTATGAATAACTGGAAGTGATTTTTAGGAATATTGCTCCTACACTTGAAAACTCACAGAATTTGAACTGTTTTCAGTCTGTTATTGATAAATTTCATGGTGACGATCAAATCCAAGGAGTTCAGTTTCCTGATTGCCACAAAATTAAATTGAAACTGGTGAAATGATTTGTCAGATTTCGCCTGAAGATATTCTGACTGAAAATGAAGAAGAATATGTGCTTGAAATGTGGCCATGCTATGGCCAGCAAAACCTCTGCTACGCATGGACTGGCTCAAAATGTTAGGTAGTTGTAGTGAAACTGATCTGTATTATGTGACAGTTATAAGAGATTGTTTCTTGTGCTTCAGCTCTGAAATTTTTCTGGGGTGAAGGACTGTGTTTCAGTTGTATCTAATGACCAATACAAGTTTCATAACACCATCAGATCTCAGAATAACACCACCATTTTAACCAAACAAGTAAAATGATTTTAACCATGAGCAGTCACATAGATGGTCCAGTATTTGTGGTGCATACATTATAATTTCAAGGTATTTGATGTGCTGGTCCTATATCAGTTGGTCAACAACATACACAGCAAAGAATTTAATGTCTGGGACTCAGATCATTTATGATCAGATTTAGAAAATCAGATTTCTTTGTTATCCTAAGTTCATTGTTTTCAATTTATCTGTGTAGTCCTGTTATTTATTGCCTATGTTTGTGCTACAATAGGTACAATTATTACTTCAGTATTTCTGGTGACTGAGCAGTAAACAAAAAGTTGCTGTCATCTGTGAACAGTATTGTTTCTGTTAGTGTGGAACATTATGTGTAATCGTTAATGTAAGCTTGGAATAGTATTGTACCCGATGCATAACATCCTCCATATTTATGTACTCTTCTGAGACATGCTTGCCAATACAGTTAAATGTTTCAGTAATCCATTCCATTCTGTTTTCTAGGTAATGTAGAAACCATTTCCTCACTACCCTCAACATTTTAAGCATGTCAAGTTTCTTTAACAAAATTTGTTGGTCTAGTGGCTAAAAGGTTAAATGGTGCCACCACATATGTTTTACATTTTCTAAATCTGAAGTCAAATCATTCTTTACTGAGAAGTCTGCTGTAAGTGATTCATAAGCCTGTTTTTTGAATAGTTTTTACTACCTTTGTGAGAGATGACAGTGCTGTGAATTATTGTAATGTCCTACATTTTGACTGCCACCTAATCTGTGTGCACAGGAAGAAACTTAGTGTGTTTGAAATGTAGAGGATTTGTAATTGGGTATCAGTGGTATATTAACACTGTCAAATAAAGCCCTTTCATCCTATTAATGCATTCTCTTGGCAAGTACACTGTTGTTTAAAACTCTGGGAGTTTTATTTTTTATACTGAACACTAAATTACCGACTGTGTATTGCTAGACAATACCACAAACACTAGCAGTAGCATAGAGTTATATGGTGTACAGTGGCTTGTATTAGTAAATTCTGTAGTAGGTAAGTGTCACCACTGCTAAAGCATTTGTTAATAAAATCTACCAAGTTCTTAGGATTAAGTATCCCACAACTTTTTTTTAATATTTAGCTACATTTTAGCTTCTTGTTATCAGTGTCCTGCTGGACATTATTCCATAGTATTAATTGATATGCGTATAATGAAAACGAATTTCAATTACTGTGCCCAAAAAACCTGTATGTCTACATTGTTTATGCACTGTATGATGGGTTTCATTTCTGCTGTTTAATTAAAGCCTTAATAAGGGTAATGGTGTCTGTTGTTAATTACTGACAAATAGAGATATTGCATTCTATTTTACTCACTACCTTTAATTGCCTACATTCGTATTGATGTACATTTTGTTCTATATCTGTTTGTTATTGTGAAAATAAAGTAATGAGTTTGGGTAATTCTGTGTGTTCGTAATACATCTGAAGATACTTGAAATTTCCAGAGGATTTCCTGTTGCCAATAGTCACACTACTCCTGGACAACATAATTAAATATTTCAGGAAATACTTCACCAAATAATTTTTTGAAAAATGTCATGTACTTCCACATTTATACATTCATGTCTCATTATGTTCTACACTTCCTCTTCTTTCTGCCTTTGACTAAAAGATCTGTAAGGTGGAGGTAGTGTTTTCTGTCTGCCCATAATATTAGACTCCATTATATGAATAAAATAAAACAACCAGTGCTAAATGAAATGAGGACAGATTGTTATGAGTGTCCTGCTGGACATTATTCCATAGTGTGAACTGACGTCAGTGCAATGCAAACGAATATAATTTTTTGTACCTAGAGAAAGAAGCAGTGAGCAGCTCACAAGTACACCCCCCCCCCCCCCCACTCTCTCTCTCTCTCTCTCTCTCTCTCTCTCTCTCTCTCTCTCTCTCTCTCTCCTTTCTGTGTGCCAGTCTGTCCCATAGTGCTTTTTCTGTCTGCTGAACACCGACCTGTCCTCATGTGCATTTTTTCCTCACTGTGGGGTCTATGGACCAGTACATCAATGCATCTAATCTAATTCAGTACTGTTGATAATGTCACCATGTGGATAGGAAACTATGTAGGATGGCAATGAGAACAGCTTATGAAAATTCCAGGCCACCTCAAAGCTATGCACTGCATAGGTCAGTTGGGAGGTGCAATTCTTCACTGATGACTGCAACCTGAATATTCATATTCTGTGGAAAAAGGGAGTGTATGGCCATTATTTGTAGTAGACCAAATAGAAATTTTTCTATACGGATCTCTTGTTTCAAATTTATTCTCCCTTGCTGCATTCTGTAATGTCCGGTCAAGAGGAAGCGACCTAAAACTTGATGTAATTGAATGCAGGACACAGCCATACTGAGGTAAGTCCAGGCAGATATAAGTGCATTGTATATTATAGGTTTGTACACAATCTGAAAGTTTAAAGACACCTGAAAAGTCTGAGCAGCGCTTTAAGATGCTAAATACTTGAGCAATGCTCATGCTTTACTACTGTCATCTTTGTAGTGACAAATGGCTGAAAATATATTCTGCATCATCTAATGTAGAAATAGGCTGAGGAATTATGACCAAACAACAAAAATTCGCAATCGCAATCAGTTGTAACAGGAAAGGAATATGAATTAACACACATTTGTGTTTTAAACATCTTATCTCTTACAGAATCTCATAATGTAGGGTAGCTACTAATTCCTTAATTGCATATGTTCATAGATTTTTTTAAAAGGTTAATCCTATAACCAAAATTGTTTGCTTCTTTACTTCAATGAAGTAACCCTCAGTTTCAGGCGCCTGTTCATGTTTCCTTGTAAAACCGTCGCACCAACAAGCATTGCAATGTACTGATTTTTTATGTACTACATTTCTTTAAATTTTCGTGCCACAAGTTTTTATGAAGTCCTACTGATAACAGAAAATTTGTGACGTCAATTTCAGGTTATTTGTGGACCAGAACACAAGGAATTTTTGTGTTTCACTATTATCAACACCTGAGTTTTGACACAGATAAATTATTAACACGTTTTTCACATTTGTAGTTGGATGCAACAGCACTATTAACTTGCAACTTTTTGCTGAACAAATCGTCTTTGAAAACTTCTCCATTCTGTGGCATACCACGTCTGCAAATTTACTGTCTGAATTGAGATAGTAAGATTTGTTAGAATTAGTTTTCTTGTTACATTAGTTCGTTACTGCAGTGCATTTTCCATTGTCTGATATCAATAATGTTTCTTAATGGTGAATTTACTCATGAGAAGTGTTCAGCCTGTGAGAATGTCTTGTGAATACTTTTTGTCACGTCTTCAAACATGTTTGCATGTCACATGTGGTACACTGCTTACGATTTTATCAGATGTAATGTGAACTATATTTTTAGCGTTTTTTGCTTGAGATGGAAAACAAATCCCACAGGGACTATATTTGTTGTTTACGTTCTTGTTATTGCGGTGCTCTGTCTTCCAAATGAGCTTCAAAACAGAAATAGCTATGTCTCGAATGGTTTTCACATTCACTGCAGGAAATTGTACTATTAGGGATATGTATTACTGATCCAGTAAGCATTCAATCATTCGAAAAACGTTTACTTGAGTATTTCTCGCAATTTCATCTCGTGTTTTTGTCTCGGGGACAGAGGTATTTCTGCGGACTTAGCACTCCATTATCGCCCATTCGAACGTTCCACTGAAGTCTGGCAGAAACATGGCCACCATAGCGGCGTTGGCCACTCTCTCTCTATACAGGCTCTCTAGCGGTACCCATTGTTCATCCTGCACATTCCTCCCCACACGTGGCTGAGCATTCTCCTACCAAAATATGTCACTGAAAGTTACCAGAAGGATGATGATGATGATGACTTGATTGTGGGGCACCTAACTGCGTGTGCCCATACACATTCCCAACCCTTGCTTAGTCCAATCTCACCACTTTCATGAATGATGATGAAATGATGAGGACAACACAAACACCCAGTCATCGTTACCAGAAGGAGGGGAACTACTTATTACTCTAAGAGCTCTGTGATATACTAACTGTCATTTCTTTTACTGTAAATACATAGGAGCTGATATCATATTTATACCTAAAATCGACTCCGACCACTTGGCATTTGGCCCTATGTGCTTCAAAAGACTGTTCCAGGATTTCTTCCATTTTCACATGCAGCTTGGGAGCTAAATTACAATCTGTAATCTTTCATACATAACCTTGTGACATTTCAAGGAATCATATTCCCTTGTGACCATAAGATTAAAGAGTGTGACATGCTCCAGAGTGGAGGTCTGCATCATTTGTGGTGGTGAAGAATGTCAGAATGAATGCGCAAGAGACATCTGTATTCGATGCAGCATAACTGCCTGACTAGCTGGGTAATGCTAACATCTGCTAGGTGGCATGGCTAGTAAGCATTATCACTATATGAGATTAACTGTCACACAGAAATAGAATTTCCATAACTGTATACACTAGTTAATTACTCATATATTTTGCAAATTTGAACTGCAAACATGATCATACTGTTATTAACTTCGTAATCTCATATTGTAAACTATTCTTGATTTAGAGAGAGAGAGTCATTCAATATATTGTTGTTTTGTAGAACTGGCTATGGAACAAATGTATAGTGCACATTTTTACAGGTAAAATTTGGTGGTACTATCGGAAAAGTAAGAACTTTGGAGATTTTGGTGCAAGATCATTCCAATGTGTCTATCATATAATGGCGTGAAGTTTAAGTTTTACCAGTTGAAGTGTGTGGTGAACAAGTGGACACTGGAAAACTAGAAATGAATAGCTTGGTCATAAAGAACAGGACAGAAGTTGTACACGTGGAGTCTGACCAAGCAATCCAATTACAGCAACAGAAGCTTGGAAAAGGACTGTTAAAACTCACATACTGCATTGAAAGAACTGCACAATGTGTGATGCCATTATTCATAAGTGGAAGAAATCACCAGTAGTGCACTAGTCCACCCAAAAGGATTTGTTTCATATTACGATTTTCTAAACTTCAATTTCGGAATCTCTCTTTTAAGTGTGTTAAAAGTAAAAATATAAATAATGTTCCAGTGCTTAAGGCTTTGGTACTTTATCTGTCAATTAGTAACTGAAAGCATTTCCAATTAACCTACCCACATTAAAGCTTTGTTATTAAATGAAATGAAAGGAAAGTAATAGCGGTAAAGAAAAAAGAGAGAGAATGGAGTATGCTCATATTCCAAATAGACATATTGTGTCATGTACTGTTAATTACTGTGCAAAAACGACAGAATGAACTGTTGTGTCAAATACGTGGAAGCCTAAAGTCATGAATATTTCTGTCTTTAATATGTGACAACTAGTCGTATTAGAACACTGAACACTTCAGAACTTGTTCTTTAATACACGACTTGAGTAACAGTCTTTTGTTAATTTCAAATTTAGAGATAATGCTGCTTGATACAAAATACACTTCTATCACTCACTTTACAAAATACAAAACTGTTGCTGATTCTTGTCTCACAGTGGATATAGAGTGAACTTAAAAGTGATCATGGAAGAAGAGTTAGTTAAAGTTAATATTTTAATGTTTTGTTAAGTAAATGAAACAAGTGATCTCCATACTGAGGTCAAAACTGAGTCTAACTGTGAAGTTACCTGGGTGCGAGTAACAGATGTAGTTGAACTCGTGTTAATCACTGTATGTTTTTGCCGGCCATCCAATTCTGCTGTGAAAGTTTTAGAATCATTCAAATAAAGGCTATGCTCAGTAGAACGGAAGTACCAAGCTTGTGCAATATTAAAATCCTTGTCATGTTGAAAAGTGGGCCAATTTTCAGCCATTCTGCACATCCCCCCCCCCCCCCCCCCCACTACACATTAGCAGCCAGTAATATTCATTCTCTTTCTGAGCAAGGAGCAGCGAGTTACAGCTAGACAGCGGAAACCTTGCTCCTACATGCTGCACTGTTGCTGTACTTCACGACAGCCAAATTATTCATTCAACTGTCAGCCTTTTTCGTATTAAAAATAAGAGCCAGGTGATGGTAATAAATGTGAAGTGCTGCACAAGCAGGTGAGGGGGATTATTTACCGCACTTGTAACTTTTTCAAACATGAATTTGAAAGCTTGTGTCCTACTGTTGACATTTGAAGACACGAGAATGGACTCCAGAACCATGTTGTGTGATCTACATCTACATCTACATTTATACTCCGCAAGCCACCCAACGGTGTGTGGCGGAGGCACTTTACGTGCAACTGTCATTACCTCCCTTCCTGTTCCAGTCGTGTATGGTTCGCAGGAAGAATGACTGCCGGAAAGCCTCCGTGCGCATTCGACTCTCTCTAATTTTACATTCGTGATCTCCTCGGGAGGTATAAGTAGGGGGAAGCAATATATTCGATACCTCATCCAGAAACGCACCCTCTCGAAACCTGGACAGCAAGCTACACAGCGATGCAGAGCGCCTCTCTTGCAGAGTCTGCCACTTGAGTTTGCTAAACATCTCCGTAACGCTATCACGCTTACCAAATAACCCTGTGACGAAACGCGCCACTCTTCTTTGGATCTTCTCTATCTCCTCCGTCAACCCGACCTGGTACGGATCCCACACTGATGAGCAATACTCAAGTATAGGTTGAACAAGTGTTTTGTAAGCCACCTCCTTAATTGATGGACTACATTTTCTAAGGACTCTCCCAATGAAACTCAACCTGGCACCCGCCTTACCGACAATTAATTTTATATGATCATTCCACTTCAAATCGTTCTGTACGCATACTCTCCGATATCTTACAGAAGTAACTGCTACCAGTGTTTGTTCCGCTATCATATAATCATACAATAAAGGATCCTTCTTTCTATGTATTCGCAATACATTACATTTGTCTATGTTAAGGGTCAGTTGCCACTCCCTGCACCAAGTGCCTATCTGCTGCAGATCTTCCTGCATTTTGCTGCAACTTTCTAATACTGCAACTTCTCTGTCTACTACAGCATGATCCGCAAAAAGCTGCATGGAACTTCCGACACTATCTACTAGGTCATTTATATATATTGTGAAAAGCAATGGTCCCATAACACTCCCCTGTGGCATGCCAGAGGTTACTTTAATGTCTGTAGACGTCTCTCTATTGAGAACAACATTCTGTGTTCTGTTTGCTAAAAACTCTTCTATTCAGCCACACAGCTGGTCTGATATTCCGTAGGCTCTTACTTTGTTTATCAGGCGACAGTGCGGAACTGTATTGAACGCCTTCCGGAAGTCAACAAAAATGGCATCTACCTGGGAGCCAGTATCTAATATTTTCTGGGTCTCATGAACAAATAAAGCGAGTTGGGTCTCACATGATCGCTCTTTCTGGAATCCATGTTGATTCCTACAGAGTAGATTCTGGGTTTCCAAAAATGACATGATACACAAGCAAAAAACATGTTCCAAAATTCTACAACAGATCGATGTCAGAGATATAGGCCTATAGTTTTGCACATCTGCTCGATAACCCTTCTTGAAAACTGAGACTACCTGTGCTCTTTTCCAATCATTTGGAACCTTCCGTTCCTCTAGTGACTTGCAGTACACGGCTGTTAGAAGTGGGCAAGTTCTTTAGCGTACTCTGTGTAGAATCCAATTGGTATCCCATCAGGTCCAGGGGACTTTCCTCTGTTGAGTGATTTCAGCTGCTTTTCTATTCCTTGGACACTTATTACAATGTCAGCCATTTTTTCGTTCATGCAGTGATTTAGAGAAGGAACTGCAGTGCGGTCTTCCTCTGTGAAACAGCTTTGGAAAAAGGTGTTTAGTATTTCAGCTTTATGCGTGTCATCCTCTGTTTCAATGCTATCATCATCCCAAAGTCTCTGGATATGCTGTTTCGATTCACTTACTGATTTAACGTAAGATCCTAACTTCCTTGGATTTTCTGTCAAGTCGGTAAATAGAATTTTACTTTCGAATTCAATGAACGCTTCACGCATAGCCCTCCTTACGCTAACTTTGACATCGTTTAGCTTCTGTTCGTCTCAGAGGTTTTGGCTGCATTTAAACTTGCAGTGAAGCTCTCTTTGCTTTTGCAGTAGTTTCCTAACTTTGTTGTTGAACCATAGTGGGTTTTCCCGTCCCTCACAGTTTTACTCGGCACATACCTGTCTAAAACGTATTTTACGATTGCCTTGAACTTTTTCCATAAACACTCAACATTGTCAGTGTTGGAACAGAAAATTTTCGTTTTGATCTGTTAGGTAGTCTGAAATCTGCCTCCTATTACTCTTGCTAAACAGATAAACCTTCCTCCCTTCATTTATAATCCTATTTACTTCCATATTCAGGTATGCTGCAACAGCCTTATGATCACTGATTCCATGTGCTGTGCTTACAGAGTCAAAAAGTTCGGGTCTGTTTGTCATCAGTAGGTCCAAGATGTTATCTCTACGAGTCAGTTCTCTGTTTAATTGCTCGAGGTAATTTTCAGATAGTGCACTCAGTATAATGTCACTTGATGCTCTGTCCCTACCACCCATCCTAAACATCTGAGTGTCCCAGTTTATATCTGGTAAACTGAAATCTCCACCTAAGACTATAACATGCTGAGGAAATTTATGTGAAATGTATTCCAGATTTTCTCTCAGTTGTTCTGCCACTAACGCTGCTGAGTTGGGAGGTCGGTAAAAGGAGCCAATTATTAACCTAGCTCGGCTGTTGAGTGTAACCTCCACCCATAATAATTCATACTTCTATTTCAGTACAGGATAAACTACTACTAACAGCGACAAAAATGCCCCCACCAGTTGCATGCAATCTATCCTTTCTGAACACCGTCTGTGTCTTTGTAAAAATTTTGGCAGAATTTATCTCTGGCTTCAGCCAGCTTTCCGTACCTATAACTATTTCAGCTTCGGTGCTTTCTATCAGCTCTTGAAGTTCCAGTACTTTACCAGTGCAGCTTCGACAGTTTACAATTACAATACCGACTGCTGCTTGGTCCCTGCATGTCCTGACTTTGCCCCGCACCCTTTGAGGCTATTGCCCTTTCTGTACTTGCCCGAGGCCATCTAACCTAAAAAACCGCCCATTCCACGCCACACAACCCCTGCTACATCTGTAGCCGCCCGTTGGGTGTAGTGGACTCCTGATCTATCCAGCAGAAACTGAAACCCTACCACCCTATGGCGCAAGTCGAGGAATTTGCAGCCCACATGGTCGCAGAACCATCTCAGCCTCAGATTCAGGCCCTCCACTCAGCTCTGTACCAAAGGTCCACAGTCAGTCCTGTCGACGATGCTGCAGATGGTGAGCTCTGCTTTCATCCCACTAGCAAGACTGACAGTCTTCACCAAATCAGATAGCCGCCGGAAGCCATAGAGGATTTCCTCCGATCCATAGTGACACACATCATTGGTGCCGACATGAGCGACCACCTGCAGATGGGTGCACCCTGTACCCTTCATGGCCACTGGAAGGACCCTTTCCACATCTGGAATGACTCCCCCTGGTATCCACACGGGGTGCACATTGGTTTTCTTCCCCTCCCTTGCAGCCCTATCCCTAAGGGTCCCCATTACGCGCCTAATGTTGGAGCTCCCAACTAGCAGTAAGCCCACCCTCTGCGACCGCCCAGATCTTGCAGACTGAGGGGCAACCTCTGGAACAGGACAAGCAGCCATGTCCGGCCGAAGACCAGTATCAGCCGGAGACAGAGCCTGAAACCGGTTCGTCAGACAAACTGAAGAGGCCTTCTGTTCAGCCCTCCGGAATGTCTTTCGCCCCCTGCCACACCTCAAGACGACCTCCCACTCTACCACGGGTGAGGGATCAGCCACAATGTGGGCAGTATCCCGGGCAGCCACAGCCGAAGTCTGATCGGGGGATGTGTGGGACGAGCTGGCCGTCCCCGAAAAATCTCCATCTGGACCCCCACAGTGATGCCCATTGGCAACAGCCTCAAGCTGTGTGACCAAAGCCAACACTGCCTGAAGCTGGGAGCGAAGGGATGCCAATTCAGCCTGCATCCGAACACAGCAGTCGCAGTCCCTATCCATGCTAAATACTGTTGTGCAAAGAACGTCTGAACTAATCTACAGAGAGCACAAACAATTTGACACAAAATTTAAACGGTTATTAAAATACAAGATTGCCTAGTAAATGTAGTAATGCTGCTACTTGCGCACTGCTGACACACTGCTCGGCGGCAGAAGGAGACTACGTGATTTTACACTATTCAGGTACTAAAACGCGATGCTACAACTCTCAAATACTACAATACACCCAAAATTTATGAATTAAACTATGCAAGTACCCAAAAACACGCAAATAAATTAAGAATTAAACTATGTAACAAATAAGTGAGCTAAGAGTATACGACTTGCTGCTGGCAGCTGCTTATCCAACGGTGGCAGGGAGCATACTGGCTGTACACCAACTGACACTGGTGGTTCAAAACAAAAACAGAAGACAGACGACTACATGAATTTACACTATTCAGCAGGAGAACTATAAAGTGAATTGTAAATGAAAGTGTCAGCATTGAAGGACCTGTAGAAAAAGTTGGTTTTGTGTCGCCTAGAATGCATCTAAATCGCAAGGAACCTGTAACACAAATGGTTGGTTTCAACAATGATGTTTCAAAGTGCTCCATGTGAATGATGAATGCCCGACGTCATAAAAACATGTTACAGTTATGCAGGAGAAGATTAGTTTCAGTGGTATGTGCTTCATCAATGTAAAGAATTTTAAAACACATTGGTTCCTGATATGTTAAGATGAGAGTTTTTAGTTCAAAGGAGTGACATAGGTGCAGCACAAACTATATCGAATATAAAGAATCACGATACAAGAGAAGAAGGTAGTACAACAGTGCATCACCTTGATGAAACATGGGTCAATTACCATGATTCCAGGAAGATTTGCTGGAAAAATGAGTGATGCTACTGGCGGTTTTAAAGTTTTCATAGGAATAGGTTCTTGGATAATTATTCCGCATGCTGACGCTTTGTCTGGTTTTGTTTCTGAGACTAAACTTGTATTTACATGTAAGAAAAACAGCAATGACTACCATTCGGAAACGAACACTGTCAGTTCCATGACGTGATTCACAATTCTTGTCATATCTTGCTTCGAAGTCGACCATTGCCAGTTATAATTCAACTGTTACAGAGAAAACACCAAGTATGAACACCAGAAAAGCAGATATTTTTACCTGGCTTCAAAATAAAAATATTAAGCACAGTATAAATGAGAATTATGCCAATATCCTGCAGCTCGTTAATTTATACGAGTCATGTGACAGAACGTACACACGACTTCTTTGCACATGAATGGGGTCACACAGTTTTGTGTTTACCCACGCGTCACTGTCAATGTTGTTGTTGTTGTGGTCTTCAGTCCTGAGACTGGTTTGAAGCAGCTCTCCATGCTACCCTATCCTGTGAAAGTTTCTTCATCTCCCAGTACCTACTGCAACCTACATCCTTCTGAATCTGCTTAGTGTATTCATCTCTTGGTCTCCCTCTACGATTTTTACTCTCCACGCTGCCCTCCAATGCTAAACTTGTGATCCCTTGATGCCTCAGAACATGTCCTACCAACTGGTCCCTTCTTCTGGTGAAGTTGTGCCACAAACTCCTCTTCTCCCCAATTCTATTCAATACCTCATCATTAGTTATGTGATCTACCCATCTAATCTTCAGCATTCTTCTGTAGCACCACATTTCAAAAGCTTCTATTCTCTTCCTGTCCAAACTATTTATTGTCCATGTTTCACTTCCATACATGGCTACAGTCCATACAAATACTTTCAGAAACGACTTCCTGACACTTAAATCTATACTCGATGTTAACAAATTTCTATTCTTCAGAAACGCTTTCCATGCCATTGCCAGTCTACATTTTATATCCTCTCTACTTCGACCATCATCAGTTATTTTGCTCCCCAAATAGCAAAACTCCTTTACTACTTTAAGTGTCTCATTTCCTAATCTAATTCCCTCAGCATCACCCGATTTAATTTGACTACATTCCATTATCCTCATTTTGCTTTTGTTGATGTTCATCTTATATCCTCCTTTCAAGACACTGTCCATTCCGTTCAACTGCTCTTCCAAGTCCTTTGCTGTCTCTGACAGAATTACAATGTCATCGGCGAACCTCAAAGATTTTATTTCTTCTCCATGAATTTTAATACCTACCCTGAATTTTTCTTTTGTTTCCTCTACTGCTTGCTCAATATACAGATTGAATAACATTGGGGAGAGGCTACAACCCTGTCTCAGTCCCTTCGCAACTGCTGCTTCCTTTTCATGCCCCTCGACCCTTATATCTGCCATCTGGTTTCTGTACAAATTGTAAATAGCCTTTCGCTCCCTGTATTTTACCCCTGCCACCTTTAGAATTTGAAAGAGAGTATTCCAGTCGACATTGTCAAAAGCTTTCTCTAAGTCTACAAATGCTAGAAACGTAGGTTTGCCTTTCCTTAATCTTTCTTCTAAGATAAGTCGTAAGGTCAGTATTGTCTCATGTGTTCCAATATTTCTATGGAATCCAAACTGATCTTCCCCAAGGTCAGCTTCTACCAGTTTTTCCATTTGTCTGTTAAGAATTTGCGTTAGTATTTTGCATCCGTGACTTATTAAACTGATAGTTCGGGAATTTTCACATCTGTCAACACCTGCTTTCTTTGGGATTGGAATTATTATATTCTTCTTGAGGTCTGAGGGTACTTCACCTGTCTCATACATCTTGCTCACCAGATGGTAGAGTTTTGTCAGGACTGGCTCTCCCAAGGCCATCAGTAGTTCTAATGGAATGTTGTCTACTCCCGGGGCCTTGATTCGGCACAGGTCTTTCAGTGCTCTGTCAAACTTTTCACGCAGTATCGTATCTCCCACTTCATCTTCATCTACATTCTCTTCCATTTCTATAATATTGTCCTCAAGTACATCGCCCTTGTATAGACCCTCTATACACTCCTTCCACCATTCTGCTTTACCTTCTTTGGTTAGGACTGGGTTTCCATCTGAGCTCTTGATATTTATACAAGTGGTTCTCTTTTCTCCAAAGGTCTCTTTAATTTTCCTGTAGGCAGTTATCTATCTTACCCCTAGTGAGATAAGCCTCTACATCCTTACATTTGTCCTCTAGCCATCCCTGGTTAGCCATTTTGCACTTCCTGTCGATCTCATTTTTGAGACGTTTGTATTCCTTTTTGCCTGCTTCATTTACTGCGTTTTTATGCTTCCTCCTTTCATCAATTAAATTCAATATTTCTTCTGTTACCCAAGGATTTCTACTAGCCCTCGTCTTTTTACCTACTTGATCCTCTGCTGCCTTCACTACTTCATCCCTCAGAGCTACCCATTGTTCTTCTACTGTACTTCTTTCCCCCACTGCTGTCAATTGTTCCCTTATGTTCTCCGTGAAACTCTGCACAACCTTTGGTTTAGTCAGTTTATCCAGGTCCCATCTCCTTAAATTCCCACCTTTTTGCAGTTTCTTCAATTTTAATCTGCAGTTCATAACCAATAGATTGTGGTCAGAGTACACATCTGACTCTGGAAATGTCTTACAATTTAAAACCTGGTTCCTAAATCTCTGTCTTACCATTATATAATCTATCTGATACCTTTTAGTATCTCCGGGATTCTTCCACGTATACAACCTTCTTTTATGATTCTTGAACCAAGTGTTAGCTATGATTAAGTTATGCTCTGTGCAAAATTCTAACAGACGGCTTCCTCTTTCATTTCTTACCCCTATTCTATATTCACCTACTATGTTTCCTTCTCTCCCTTTTCCTACTGACGAATTCCAGTCACCCATGACTATTAAATTTTCGTCTCCCTTCACTATCTGAATTATTTCTTTTATCTCATCATACATTTCATCAATTTCTTCATCATCTGCAGAGCTAGTTGGCATATAAACTTGTACTACTGTAGTAGGCGTGGGCTTCGTGTCTATCTTGGCCACAATAATGCATTCACTATGCTGTTTGTAGTAGCTTACCCGCATTCCTATTTTTTTATTCATTATTAAACCTACTCCTGCATTACCCCTATTTGATTTTGTATTTATAACCCTGTATTCACCTGACCAGAAGTCTTGTTCCTCCTGCCACTGAACTTCACTAATTCCCACTATATCTAACTTTAACCTATCCATTGCCCTTTTTAAATTTTCTAACCTACCTGCTCGATTAAGGGATCTGACATTCCACGCTCCGATCCGTAAAACGCCAGTTTTCTTTCTCCTGATAACAACGTCGTCTTGAGTAGTCCCCGCCCGGAGATCCGAATGGGGGACTATTTTACTTCCGGAATATTTTACCCAAGAGGACGCCATCATCATTTAACCATACAGTAAAGCTGCATGCCCTCGAGAAAAATTACGGCTGTAGTTTCCCCTTGCTTTCAGCCGTTCGCAGTACCAGCACAGCAAGGCCGTTTTGGTTATTGTTACAAGGCCAGATCAGTCAATCATCCAGACTGTTGCCCCTGCAACTACTGGAAAGGCTGCTGCCCCTCTTCAGGAACCACACGTTTGTCTGGCCTCTCAACAGATACCCCTCCATTGTGGTTGCACCTATGGTATGGCCATCTGTATCGCCGAGGCACGCAAGCCTCCCCACCAGCGGCAAGGTCCATGGTTCATGGGGGGAAGACTGTCAATGTAGCCCTATGAAATTAATTTGGGTGAGGGGTTAAGGCTTTGTGGGAGACCAGAAAACCATTCAAGATAACATTCACTGAATTGCTTGTGCATGAGGCAATGGACAACATCCCACCTGTAGTATGGGCACAGTCTGTGCGGCATGCTGAAAAGCTTCAGAGAGAATGATTTGACAGGGAAGTGATTATGGATATAAGCCTTGAGCCTATCATCATAAATTTACAATTAGATTGTTTGGAAACAGATTCAAATAGAAGTGACGGTGGTATTGTGATGTAGACTTTCGAACAAAGTAATAATATTTCTTAGTATTAAAGACTCGTGGTATAAAAAATGTGTTTGTCAACATATCAGCTGTGTACCTAATAATGAGAACTTCCCAGTCTTTTTGATTAGGACTTTGTATCCTTTGACTTATTCAGGTTATAATGTTCAACATACTGCCCAAGGAGAAGTTAAGTTTCTCATACGATGTTGTATGCTCTAATAACATGTGAGAATGCAGCTGGATAAATTTGTCAAAAGTCCAATATTTCTACATGTAAACGCCTGCCATTTTCATGGCACAAATGGATAAGGCCCTAAAATGACAGTAACTGAAACTTGTCGAGATATCGGTTGTTTTCAATGTTATCGGTCATCATTCCCTACTGTTGTTCACAGATGATGGTTAATTGTTTGCTTCTTCAATGGATTATAAATACGGTCTCTCACTGTAATGTCAAATGAGTTAGTTTACACTCATAATGCCCATTAACCGTGAAAAACATGAAACTTACTTACCATTTTTACGATAGCCTTTTCATGAGTCTTTTCTAACACTAATTATTTTTTATGCACAGTGATTACACTTAACTACAGTCAAACACATCAACACCACACCTTATACACACTTTTAAAAATTCTATTGAGTAGAAACAGTTGTCAAGTAAATATAATGATTTCAGTTTGTACTTGAAGTTAATTTTGTTGTGTATTAAATTTTTACAGTTCAAATTGCAATAAATGATAATTATTGCAAGCAGTTTTAATGATCTTGTCGTTAGAAATTTTCATGTTGAGAAAAATTGTACTTCACATCTTTACAAAGCTGTGTCAGCTATTTTCGTCTCTCGGTGTCACGCGGAGTACATTTGTGGAGCAGTGGTTGCAATGTCGTCAAGATTTGAATTAATATTTCTCTCATGACGACTTATTGAAATTGGTTTTAATATTTACTATTCCTGTCATAGATTTGAATGTATAATATGATGTACCATAGGCAAATGAGCCTGGCCATTGTCCACAGCAATGAAGTTCGGCAACGTGGATTTTGTTTGCCCGCTCTCTGCTGCTGCGCATGCGCAGTTCTCATCCCTCCGCTGTTCCGCCTCTATGCGCGGAAGCGCCATCTTACATGACGTGAGCTATAGTTGGAGATGACTTTAACCTACTAGGTATTGACTGGCATTTCTATGGATTCAATGTAGCTGATGCGGGCAGAATCTCGTGAGATAGTTTTCAACATCTTTTCTGAAAATCATCTTCAATAGTTCATTTGATAGCCCATACACGGTGGTAATATTTTAGAACTTGTAGCTAGCTACAAACAGGCCTGACCTTATCAGCATATCGATAGAGAGAGGCAGGGATTAATGATCATGGCGTCATCATAGTGACAATGCTTACTAAAGTTAATAAACCAGTGCACAAAGGTAGGAAGAGAATTTTTGCTAGAAACAGCAGATACATGGCTGTTAACACCCCACTTAGATAATGACTGGACATCATTTAGTTCCAGTGTGATGAATGCAGTGGAATTACGCACAAAGTTGAAACTGATTGTAACTCAAACTCTGGAGAAATAAGTGCCAAGTAAGCATGTTAAGGAAGGAAACAACCCACCGTGGTTTAATTACAAAATTCGCAAAATGCTGAGGAAGCAGAGACTGTTGCACTCTCAGTTCAAACAAGAATGCACAAATGTTCAAGGGCAGTAGTTAGTAGAAATTCATGTACTTGTAGAAAGATAGACATGGAAAGCATTCAAGAACTTCCACCATCAAAACTTAGCAAAAGATCTTGCCGAAAATCCAAGAAAATTCTCACCCTATGTGAAATTCCTAACACAACTGAAAATTTCTATTTAGTCACTTGTTGACCAGTCTGGCGTGGCAATAGGAGACAGCAAAAGGAAAACTGAAGTTTTACACTTTGTGTTTAAAAAATCATTCATGCAGGATGATCATACAAACATACCATCATTTGATCATCACTCAGACTCCCTTCTGGAGCATATAGTTGTAGGCATCCCAAGCATAGAGAGACAAGTGAAAGAGTTGAATGAAATACATCACCAGGTCCAGATGGAATTCCAATTCAGTTTTACAGAGGGTACTCTATGGCATTCGCCCCTTACTCAGCTTTCATTTATTGCGAATTGTCACTGAGTGATTGTAGGAAGACAAAAGATGACTTACAGAAAATTTGTAGTTGGTGTGGTGAATAACAGCTCACTCTAAATGTAGAAAAATGCAAATGAGTAGGAGAGCAATCCTGTAATTTTTGAATACAGACACTTTGATTAAATACCTGTGTGTAATGTTGCAAAGTCATATAAAATGAAACAAGCTCATAAGGACAGTAGTGGGTGTGGTGTCACCGCCAGACACCACACTTGCTAGGTGGTAGCCTTTAAATCGGCCGCGGTCCGTTAGTATACATCGGACCCGCGTGTCGCCACTATCAGTGATTGCAGACCGAGCGCCGCCACACGGCAGGTCTAGAGAGACTTCCTAGCACTCGCCCAGTTGTACAACCAACTTTGCTAGCGATGGTTCACTGACAAAATACGATCTCATTTGCTGAGACGATAGTTAGCATAGCCATCAGCTACGTCATTTGCTACGACCTAGCAAGGCGCCATTACCAGTTACTATTGATATTATGAATCATGTACCGTCAAGACCGACGTTCATCATTAATGGATTAAAGTTGAGTATTCCATCAGCTACGTCCATTTTTCTAAATTCTAATTTCCTTGTCGTGTTCCAGACCTCACTCCAGCCTGCGTGAGCTAAAACACGTGCCTTTCGGCTTCCTCTAGTAACACGGTGTTGGCTCTCCTGCCAGCCCACAACATTGGTGACGAGGCAACACTGTGTTCTTAACTATACTGCCCTGATTTACTTGTGTAATGGCTTCGCCACCATCTCCAGATGTAATGTCCAAATTTTATCGCTTACAGAATCAGCAGATGCAGGCCTTACTGGATACCCTTGGACAGCTCGTCCAAGGTCAACGTGCAATGCAAAACGATGCAGCAGCCGCCGCTCCACCGCTAATGCAGCCACAACACGCAGTTGCACCAACTTTTCATCCTTTTGATGCTGCACTGGAAAGCTGGACGGAGTGGTCACGCCAATTTGGATTCCATCTCGCCGCCTACAGAATTCAAGGTAACGAGCGGCAGCCTGTTTTGTTGTCCTCCGTAGGGGTGAACACGTACTGTGTGATAGTCAAATTATTTCCCCGACGCGACGTAGCAACTCTGTCCTACGACAAAATTTTGTCTGCAATAGATGCATATTTCAAAGACTCAGTCAATGGAGTTGCCAAACGGTATACCTTCTTTCGTACAAAACGTACGGCAGGTCAGACTAATCGGGAGTGGGTGGCAACCTTGCAAGGCCTTACTATGGATTGTGCTTTTGAGTGTCAATGTGGACTTCCTTATTCAGATACTATGGTATGTGATGCAATTGCACAGAACGTTTCTGATGTTCGTATAAGGGAACAGATTTTGAAACTAGTCAATCCCTCCCTTCAACAAGTGATGGACATATTGTATCGGCAGGACACATTTGACTTTGCTCAGGAATCATTTGCAACTTCGCCACCCGTGTGTCAGGTTAACCGGCCCGCCAGGCGAGCTGCACGGAACAGTCAACAGCCCTCGCGCCCGGCCGCGCCGCTGCCGCCAGGCTCTCAGCCACGTGTACCGCGCCGGCAAGCAAATGCAGTGCTAAAATCATGCCCGCGGTGTGCTACTAGACATTCGCATGAGAATTGCCCGTCACACCAAGCTATTTGCTTTTACTGTAATAAAAAAGGACATGTTCAAAGTGTTTGCCAGAAAAAGCTCAGATCGGAAACTCAAGATCATTCTAGGCCCTTTGCTTCGTGCTGGAATCTGAATCGAACCAAGAAAATTCAGGCTCGCGAAACTTCGCCCATGGAAGTTCATATAGTTTATTCCACTCCGCCCAGTGCCACTCTCTCTAACAGTGACTGTGTTCGTCCCACAAATAGTGTGCGTCGACATTGTCGGAACTCCCGTCAAGTGGCAAGTGATTTTGTACCAGTGTCAGTTCACGCTGCACAAGACAGTCGCTCTTGTCGTCAGCAGGGCAATAAACTTTTTGTGGACTTGGACATTAATGGCAAAGTGATACCATTCCAGCTCGATACCGGGGCTGCAGTTTCACTGATCAATCAAGACACTTACGAACTGCTGGGCACACCTCTGTCGCGTGCCGCAAATGTTAAGCTAACTAGCTATTCAGGTCAAAAGATCCCTGTGTTAGGAGAGTGCAGCCTTCCTGCAACATACAAAGGACGAACAAAACTTGTGTCATTTTACGTCCTTCGTTCTTCTTTTGCAGTGAACTTATTTGGTTTCAATTTAGCTCAGTTGTTTAACTTGTCTATAGTAAGTCAGGTCCTATCAGTGAACCAGACTGTGCCTTCAGACAGTGGTTCTCGTCTATGAGAAGAATTTGCAGACATTTTTGCACCGGGCCTCGGTTGCGTTAAGAACTATAAAGCACATTTGGAACTGAAAGTAAATGCGCAACCAAAATTTTTCAGAGTGCGCAATGTTCCCCACGCATTGCGTGATGAGGTCGCAAAAACATTACACGATTTGGAATCACAACGTGTAATTGAACGTGTGCAGGCTTCTCTCTGGTTATCACCCTTAGTAATTTTGCCAAAACCTTCTGGAAAATTGAGACTTTGTGTGGACTTCAAGGCAACAGTGAATCCACAACTAGTGACTGCAACTTTTCCTTTACCCCACCCGGAAGATCTTTTTGACAAACTGTGCCCGGGAAAATATTTTTCGAAGTTGGACCTAGCGGATGCGTACTTGCAAATACCGGTGGACGAAGAATCCCGGCGCGTTTTGGTGGTTAACACGCATCTTGGTTTGTATTGATTCAAACGACTGCCATTCGGGTGTGCATCCGTCCCTGCATTGTTTCAGCAATATCTACAAACTGTTTCTGCGTTGGTCCCTACTGCAGCAAACTATCTGGACGATATTGTGATCTCCGGAAAGACGGAAGAAGAACATTTAGCCAATCTCAGAACATTATTTCAGGTCTTGTGACAAAATGGTCTTCGCTTGCGGAAGGACAAATGTGTGTTTTTTGCTCGTGACTTGCCGTACCTAGGACATGTACTCAATGCCCAAGGCATACATCCAAGTCCCGAGCACCTCCGTGCCATACAAGACTTGCCTTTGCCGCAGAATTTGAAGCAGCTACAGAGTGTGCTGGGAAAAATTAACTATTATCACCGATATGTTCCACATGCCTCTTCCATTTCAGCTCCGCTTCATCGCTTACGCCGTAAAGGTGTTCCGTTCATCTGGACGACGGAATGCGAACGCGCCTTTTGCCAGTTGAAATTGGCGTTGCTTTCCAATACTTGCCTTATGCCATTCAATCTCCAGAAGCCCCTTTTGTTGATGGTAGATGCATCAGATTTCGGGATCGGTGCTGTGCTTGCGCACAAAGATGGATCGCACGATCGCCCTATTGCCTTTGCGTCCAAATTGCTCTTGTCTGCGCAAAGAAATTATTCACAGATCGAGAAAGAAGCATTGGCTCTCATATTTGGTGCTACAACGTTTCATGATTTCTTGTATGGTCGTCACTTTACCATCATCACTGACCACAAACCCTTGACATCGCTTTTTCATCCGACCAAGCCTGTACGTCCACGTACAGTGCAGAAATTCTTTCGCTGGTCTATTTTCCTCTCGCAGTACCGCTACGATATCTTGTATCGGTCCACTGCTAAGCACGGAAACGCCGATGCGTTGTCCCGTTTGCCTGTTGCTGAGGATAGAGCATTTGATTCCTCCGAACTTGCTTGCATGTTCATTGATTCGGAAACCGATGACGTGGTCGAATCGTTTCCGATTGATTTTCGTCATGTAGCTACAGCCACAGCTGCCGACTCTGTCCTTGCTACTGTTCTGTGTTTTGTTGCTACACAATGGCCCTTGTCAAAGTCACGGATCGGGGATCCATTGGTTCGCCGATTTTTTGCTCACCAGGAGAGACTTTTTGTACGACGTGGTGTTTTGCTGTTGCGTTCTGATAATGATCAGTCCAGGGTCGTGGTCCCACATTCGTTACAGTCCTCTGTCTTACAGCTTCTCCACCAAGGACATTGGGGTATAGTGAGAACGAAACAACTTGCTCGTCAGCAATGTACTTGGTTCGGAATCGATGCCGCGATTACGAATATGTGCTCTTCTTGCATGGTGTGTGCCGAACAACAATCAGCACCACCACGGAAATTCTTTGCATGGCCAAAAGCCACTTCCCCTTCGCAACGTTTACACATCGATTTTGCTGGTCCATTCTGGAATGCTCGATGGTTGGTTGTGGTAGATTCATTCAGTAATTTTCCTTTTGTTGTCCGGATGTCTTCCACGACGTCATCTGCCACCAACCAAGCGTTATCTGCTATCTTTTGCATTGAAGGTCTTCCACAGACTATTGTTTCCGACAATGGCCCACAATTCATGTCCGCAGAATTTCAGTCATTCTGCAAGGCCAATGGTATTCAACATCTGACGGCCGCGCCGTTTTCGCCACAGTCAAACGGTGCCACTGAATGATTGGTCAGGACCTTCAAGTCACAGATGTTGAAGTTGAAAGAGTCGCATTCTCGGGAGGACGCGTTATTGCTCTTTTTGTCCTCGTATCGCTCTCAGCCCTGAGATGGTCACTCGCCGGCTGAGTTGCTCCACGGTCACCCTCATCGAACCTTGATGTCTTTGCTACATCCGCCGCATCAGGTTCCTGCGCAGCGGCAGACACCTGCTTTTGCCCCAGGCGACGTTGTCTACTACCGCCACTATCGATGTTCACGGCGTAGGGTCAAAGGGCGCATTCTTCGCTGCCTCGGCCGCGCTATGTAGCTGGTTTTGGGGGCCTCTGGTGAGGTGCGTCAGCATCTCAATCAGCTGCGCCTCTGTTGTCGCACGGGATCTGCCGCTCCCCGTCTGCTTTCAGCGACGGTGCCATCCAGTCAGTGCCCTGGGGACCCATCTACTGGCTCGCCTCAGCCCCAGGTGTTACCGACGCTGCCTTCCATCTTGCCCCATGGCAACGCGCCGCCGCCGCCTGTTCTCCCACCGGCGACGCCCGCAGTGGACGCGTTGCTGCAACCGCTGGGCGCATCCCTGGGTCACGTGCCGCCGATCGCTTCCCGTGACCAGTTGTCCTCCGACATGGAACTCTTGCCCACTCCGGACCGTATGTCGTCTTCGCCCGTTGGGTGTCCCGGCCCAATGGAGGTCGACCCTTCGACCCTCCTGTCTCTCTGCGGGCGAATACACCGCATGTTGGCGTGCACCCTGGAGCAGGTTTTCAGGCGTTTCCTAGCTCCCCGCGGTCCAAATGGCAGGGTGCAGGTGGCACAGCCTCACCTGTTGTTAGGCTCCCCACCTCGTCGCATACGTCAACATGGGGTCCTCCCCACAGCGGGAGGAAGCCTTATGCTACAACCGTATGCCGATTTGCGGGGGAGGAATGTGGTGTCACCGCCAGACACCACACTTGCTAGGTGGTAGCCTTTAAATCGGCCGCGGTCCGTTAGTATACATCGGACCCGCGTGTCGCCACTATCAGTGATTGCAGACCGAGCGCCGCCACACGGCAGGTCTAGAGAGACTTCCTAGCACTCGCCCAGTTGTACAACCAACTTTGCTAGCGATGGTTCACTGACAAAATACGATCTCATTTGCCGAGACGATAGTTAGCATAGCCATCAGCTACGTCATTTGCTACGACCTAGCAAGGCGCCATTACCAGTTACTATTGATATTATGAATCATGTACCGTCAAGACCGACGTTCATCATTAATGGATTAAAGTTGAGTATTCCATCAGCTACGTCCATTTTTCTAAATTCTAATTTCCTTGTCATGTTCCAGACCTCACTCCAGCCTGCGTGAGCTAAAACACGTGCCTTTCGGCTTCCTCTAGTAACACGGTGTTGGCTCTCCTGCCAACCCACAACAGTGGGGAATGTGAATGGTCAACTTCAGTTTACTGGGAGAATTTTAGGAAAGTATAGCTCATTTGAGTACTGCTGGGCTGACAGCAGAACGATTTTATCGCCGCCAATGTACATTTTGCATAAGGATCATGAAGAAAATGGAATTTTCAGCTTGTACACAGGCATATAGACAATCATTCTTCTCTTGCTCTACCTGCGAACGGGACAGGAAAGGACTAGTAGTGGTAAAAGGTACTCTTCGCAACACACTGTATGGTGACTTGTGGAGTATGTATGTAGACATAAATGTAGATGTAGACATATTATTTAGACATGCTTCTTTCTTCTTTGCATCCTCGTCATTATACTTTGTTACATGACTGAAGTGATAAGGAAACAATGAATAATCAATAAATGGGGGGAGGGGAGGGAAGGGAAGGGGAGAGAGGGAGGGGGGGAAGGGGGGGGGGGGGAGAGAAAGAGAGAGAGAGAGAGAGAGAGAGAGAGAGAGAGAGAGAGAGAGACTTGGAACTAATCATAGTGGGGTGTGAACGGCACATTAGGGCTGCATATTACCACTAAGTATACATTATTGGTTGGTTGGTTGGTTGGTTGGTTGGTTGGTTGCTTGCTTGGATAGACGTTTAAAGGGACAAAACTACTGTCATCAGTCCCTTGTTCCTCAAACAGACAAGCCTACATCCCTACACATCAGAAATGGCCTACTGTACAAAACCCAGGGGAAGAAAACCTCAATGTCTACCAAAGGTCAATGAAGGTAAGGTAATGGACAAAGAAGAAAAAAGGGAGAGAGGAAGAAAGATATGCAAGGTGCCTCATCTAGGAAGCAGCTGAAAGCCCCCAGAACCAGACTGCAATGATGGGCAAAGGAGGCAACAGAGTGTTCTGCCAACCCCTCAATGGGCCGATAAGGTTAAGTGGCCTTCCTTTAAAGTGAGTGATAAAAGCCCCCTTCGTGAATAAAATGTAAAACTAAGTCAGCCACTGAGGCATTGCCTCATAATACCTGGGGTATGGAGTCAGGGAGATTGACAGTCTGCCGCAGGGTGGCTAGGTTGGAACAGTCCAGCAATATGTGGACCACCATCCAATGGGATCCACAATGACAGTGGGGTGGGACCTCGCAACGGAGGAGGTGACTAGGAGTCAGCCAAGTAAGGCCAATGTGGAGCCGGCAAAGGATAGTACATTTCTTATGAGAGGCCTGCATGGAGGATCTCCACAGACTCATAGTCTCCTTTATTACCTGAAGTTTGTCTGGTGAAGCCTGAGAGAGCCATTCCATATTCCCAATCCCTAAAACTTGACAGCCTAATACTGATTGGAGATCTCAAGAGGGGTTTACTGGTAGCCAGTTTCGCCACATTTCATCAAGTTCATTCCCCGGGATCCCGATGTGGCCTGGGACCCAGACGAAGGTCACTGAGCATACACATTGTTCAAGGGCATATAGGGAATCCTGGAAAGCAATGACCAATGAGTGGTAGGGGTAACACTGTTCAAGGAGTCACTGCAGATGAGAAAGCACTCACTGGTGTAGGAACAGATACGCTCAAGAGCACGAGAGATGCTTACCAACTCCACAGCGAAAACAAACAGCCATCTGGCTAGAAGCACAAATCAGTATGTCCTGCATGAGTATAAGCAAAGCCTATGTGACCAGCAACCTTCGAGGCATCAGTAGAGCCTACTTCTGAATCCTGGGATGGGTCAAGGTTGCAGAAAAATTGGTGGTGAAAGACCTCGTGGTGAACCAAGTAATTCAGACCTTGCGATAAGTCAAGACGAAGCTGTGGCTGAGGGATGCACCATGGAGGCGTATGTGAATGGGCCAGGAGGAAAAGTGGTAGAGAAAACAACTGAAGTTCAGACAGGAGAGACCGATGTGGATTGTGATCACAGTGCCTGATCTGGGCTGCTGTTGTGGAAGATGGGTTTCCATGTTTGGAAAGAGGAGATGGTATGTCAGATGCTTAGGGGAGCTGAGAATGTGTGTAGCATAACTGACAAGCTGGTGTTCGATCCTGATCCGCAATGGAGGGACGCCAGCCTCCGAGGGTACGCTGTTTGCCGGACTAGTTCAACAGGCTCCTGTTGCAAGTTGGACTCTGCATTGGTGTATCACATCCAGTATCCGCAATGCTGAGTGCAATGTTAAATAGTATATCAGACTCCCAAAATCAAAACTGGGTTGTGTCAGGGCTCTGTAAAGCCACAGAAGGGTAGTGTGGTCTGCACCCAGCTGGTGTTACTCAGGCAATGCAGTGTATTAAGGTGCAGCCAGCACTTTCGTTTAACCTGGCAAAGATGGGGAACCCACGTCAACTGAGCATCAAAGACTAGTCCTAAAAAATGATAAGTCTCCAGTACGTTGAATAGTTTGTCGTCAAAGTAAAGTTCTGACTGTGGGTGAAAGATACAACATCAACAGAAGTACATCACGGGGGTCTTGGTAGTTGAAAAACAAAAGCCACAGGTGAGAGCCCATGACTGCGCCTTTCACATACAGCCTTACAGTTGACGTTCAGCAATACCCACAATACAGGAGCAATAGTAGAGGCAAAAGTCATTAGCATACAAGGAGGGTGATACTGAGGACCTCACAGCTGCTGCTAGACCATTGATGGCTATTAGAAAGAGACAGGCACTCAGTACAGAGTCTTGCGGGACCCCATTCTCTGGCGTAGGGGGCAGGTGTGTACTGTGAGAAGCAACTCAAACCCAGGAAGTATTGTGCAACAAGACAGTGTGGATAAAAATCGGGAGCGCACCCCGGAGACACCACTCGTGTAAGGTAGTGAGGATGTAGTATCATGAGCCCTTTGCAGATCATAGAAGATGGCTATAAGGTGTTGACATTGGACAACTGTTCGGATGGCAGGCTGCAGATAATGTGACTTGTGATCCTTCCCAGCCACCATTCCTTCATGATATATTCCCAATAAATGTGGGCTAGGAATTGCGCTACTTTTGGATGTTTATACTTTAAATCCAATAACAAGCCATGGCATGGTGACTCATTCACTTTGAATAGTTTCAGTTATATTTTGACAATGTAAGAGCTTATTTCAGTGTTACCCACACGTGAATTTTTTGTCTGTAGTGGTATGGCAGTAAGATCATCATGCATGAATGTGGTTTAAAAAGCATAATTTAATACTTAGGCTTGCTGTTTACTGTCTTCAACTTCAACTCTAAAACTGATCCATGACATACTGCATGCAAGATTTTGATTTGTTCATTGGATTTACTTAGAAAAAGTACTTTCTAAAACTTTCTGAAAGACCTTTCAACAAGATCTGAATGTGGAAATTATTGTACAATCACAAGCAGCCTTATGTTGTGAAATTGTACCATTCATTGTATTTACAACAACATTCAAACAGTATGGTTAGGTAATGTTGGCTATTTGACCTTGCTTGGCACACATTTGTGTAGAACATGATTTATAATGTTAGTTTCACATTTCATGGATCATCTGCATGGTAAATCCTAATGAGATGGAAAAAGTCATTTTAAATTCACATCATAAATTATTTTGTAAATATAGCTACATGCTAACTATTTACAAGTATGTTTCCCTCCAGGGATTCCCATATCAGTTCACAAAGCACCACTGTCAAAATTGCATGCTGATCAAGAATGTACTGATAGCAAATTTAGCAGCATGCCTCTGAATTGCTTCACTTGCTTCCTAAAATTGAGAATATTTAGTTGAAATGTATATTAAGATGACCATGGGCAAACACCATATATTCTTCTTACCGTTTACTTCTATGCAATCTATACTTTCTCTCTAAGTGATGAGTCATGCCAGAAAATTATTCCACAAGATATTATTTAGTTGAAATATGCAAAATATGTTGATTCGTTTGTTCCCAAGACTACCAATTACATAAAGAGCAAAAGTAGCAGAACTTACTTGATTGAGAATCTCAGCAATATGTTTCTTCCAGTTCAAGGTTTTCATAAATGTGTACACCCAAAAATTTTTGAGCATTGTACCCCATTTACGGACTACTATGCATTTCCTACATCAACTGTTGATATGACTACATTTACTGTACAGAACTAAATACTGAATGCCTGACTTTTTTCTGAGGTAGGGAGGTCTGGTACATGGTCCACTCAGTCCTTGTGAGGCCAAACGAGGAGCTGCTTGAATTAAGGAACCACTGCAGCGTCATCAGCGATTCATCTCTGGCAATAACAGTTCAAGGGACTGTCAACACACTGATCATACGTCCCACAATTGTAGATCACTCCTTGTATAGCCTTGGAAGGTAGCAGTTGTCTTTCAAAACAGGTCTAAGGCCTAATCTGTGAGTGGTGTTTACTTTACTTTCTCAAAATTTAGGGAGAGTCCATTTTCCAAGAACTGCTTTATAATTTTTTGAACAATATCATTAATAATCTTTTCTGTTGCTTTCTCTCTAACCGGATTTATTATAACACTAGTATCATCTGCAACATGTACCAATTCTGCATGTTGAATATTAAGTGGAAGGTTGTTCACATATGTACACTGCAAAACAAAAAGGTATACCTGGAAAGATGAAATCGATTTTGATCAGATGATGGCATATGCCACCTGGGGGATAGTAGATGTACTGATAAGGGTTCCAATGTCATCTGTCAACAGATAATGTTGGGACATAGCTACCAGAGTGTCGTCTGTTTCTACCCTATAAGAGGGAATGCTCACAGCCGGAAAGCTCAATGTGGTGCAAACATGTGAAGCAAGCAGGCAAACATGCCACAGACATGCACTTGTGCATGCGACAGTCAACTGTGGGAGTTTGAAAGAGATCCAATTGTAGCCATCTGAGTGGCAACATTGTCATTTCAGAGAATTGTCACACAAGTTGGACACGCTGTGCCAGTAGTGCTATGACAAATAATCATATTGTAAAGACAGCAGGAGCAGATTGTACAGCCACCACAGCACAGATAAGAGCACTTGTGAGTCCAGAGGTAACAACAGGAACTGTTGTGGACCAGTTATTAGCAGTGGGACTATTGGCAAGCATACCTCTAGCCTGTCTTCCACTCATGCCATGGCATCGATGTGCACAGCTTAACTGGTACTGTCAGAGGACCACTTGAAAGATGGAATGCCATGCAGAGGTCTTTAGCGATGAAAGCAGATAATGCCTGCACACAAATGATGATTATTAGTGCGCACAGTGTCAACCTGGTGAGTGCTTTCTCATAGAGTGCATTTGTTCAAGGCACACTGGTGCCACCCCAGGCCGTATGGTCTGGGGTGTGAAAAGCTACAAGTCTCGCCCACCTTTGGTGTTTCTGGAGGGGATGCAAACCAGTGTTTGGTACATTCAGAATGTTGTTAGATCCTTTCTTTTACCATTCTTGCAACAGGAAGGTGATGTGTTGTTCTAATAGGATAATGCTTACCCACACACTGCTCTGAAACTCAATGTGCTCTGCAAGACATGCAGCAACTTCCCTGTCCAGCACAATCTCTGGACTTGTCTCCAATTGAGCACATGTGAGATACAATGGGATGAGAAGTGACTGATCAACCAAGAACTCTTACAGAACTACGTGAACAGATTGAGCAGTTCGCATCTGCATTGCTGCCCATGGAGGCTACACCACACACTAATATGGGTGTTTCAGCACGGGTTGATAGCTGGTACCTCAGAATTGCTTGTGCTATTGATCTGTAAATGTAATCATTGCAACAATAAATCCTAAGTGAATCAGAAACCTCTAAAAGGATTTTTTGCCGCCAGTGTATTACAAATAGTAGGAGACCCGTAACTGAGCGCTGTGAGTCTCCCTTTGTGATTTCTCCCCAGTCACTAACATTTCCTCTCCTTCCAGTATTGTTTGAATTATTTAGTACAACTTTTTCATTCTGTTTGTCAAGTATGATTCAAACTAGCTGTATGTAAAGAAATTCTCAGTTGAGCAATCCCTTTGGAATCTAAATTGTGTTATGCTAAGTAAACTGTTTCTACCTAAATCTGAGACTACTCTTGAGTGCATTACTTTGTCAAGTATTTTGGAAATAGATATCAGTAAGAAAACTGGACAATAATTATTTAAGTCTTTCTTAGCTCCAGCCCTATACAAACGTTTCACAACTGCACATTTTAATCTGTCTGGAATAATTCCCTATGCCCCTAATGCATTACATATTACTAAGGACATTACTTATTAAGTTGGAACAATTTTTCTGAAATCTGTTTGACATTACATGAGTAGCATATGAGCTTTTGTTTTCCACAGTTTTTTTTTATTTCTATTAATTTCAGTGAAAGATGTAGTTGCTACTTCAAACTGCTTAACGTTTTATGGAATGACATTTTCAATACATTCTCTTGCTTCTTCAACAGAGACATTTAATCCTAATTCCGCTGCTACACCATTTCAAATATTCCTGCTACACTGTTAAAAATACTTGCAACTTGTGAATTATCAATCACAACAGTGTCATTTAATTTAAGTGTTATACACTGATGGGACGAAAGTCATGGGATACCCCTTAATATCATGTCAGACCTTATTTTGCCTGGCATAGTGCAGCAACTCAATGAGGCATAGACTAAACAAGTCATTGGAAGTCCCCTCCAGAAATAATGAGCCATGCTACCTCCATGCCCTCCACACTTGTGGACGTGTTGACAGTGCAGAACACTGTGCACAAACTGACCTCTTGATAATGTACCATAAATTTTTGATGCAATTCATGATGTGTGATCTCTGTGACCAAATCATTCTCATGAATTGTCTGGAATGTTCTTCAAGCCAAATATGAAAAACTGAGGCCTGGTGACACGATATGTTGTTTGGAAACATGAAGTCCATGAATCCTGCAGACAGTTTCAAAGTCGCTGAATGTAACCATATCCAGTCAATGATTGGTTTAGTTGGTCCAGAGGACCCCATCTATTCCATGTAAATGCAGCCCGCACCATTATGGAGCCACCACCAGCTTGCACAGTGCCTTGTTGACAAGCTGGATCCATCGTTTTCTGGGGTCTGCGCTACACTCGAACCCCCCCCCCCCCCCCCCCCCAATCAGTTCTTACCAACTGAAATCAGGACTCTTCTGACCTGGTCACAGTTTTTCAGTCATCCAGGATCCAACCGATATGCTCATGAAACCAGGAGAGGAGGTGCAGACAATGTCACGCCATTAGCAATGGGACTCACATTCGCTGTCTGCTGCCATGCCCCATTAATGCCAAATTTTGCTACACTATCTTAACGGATACTTTCATTGTACATCCCACATTGATTTTTGCAGTTATTTCATGCAGTGCTGCTTGTCTGTTAACAATGACAACTATATGAAAATTCCGCTGCTCTCGGTCATTAAGTGGAGGCTGCTGGTTACTGCGCTGTCTATGGTGAGAGGTAGTGCCTGAAATTCGGTATTCTTGGCACACTCTTGACTCTGTGGATATTGGGATATTGAATTCCCTAACAATTCCTGAAACAGAATGTCCTATGCATCAAGCTCCAGCTACAATTCCAAGTTCAAAGTCTGACAATTCCCACTGTGGGGCTGTAAACACATTGGAAACCTTTCCACTTGAATCATCTCAGTACAAATGACAACTCTGCCAATGCACTGCCCTTTTATACATTGTGTATGTGATACTACCACCGTCTGTATACGTGCATATCGCTATCCCATGACTTTTGTCACTTCAGTGTAGTATCTTGTACACACATTGTTTGTCCCATCTCCTGTTTGACAATATCCTATTAGTTTTAATATTATTATCAGCATTATTAAATTCATATTAGTGGACATTTTAATGACTTTCCTTAAAATATAAGATTTCTACACATGATTCATTCATTTTCTGAGTTCTATATTTTCCAAAATATTACATGTGCAAATATGAGTGATGCATGAATAGAACTGTAAACTCACAGAGTTTGCTTTGTGCCCCCCCAGTTTGCATTAAAAATGCAGTGCCTTGACAAAGTGGCAACAAAGCAAGAAAAGAGTTTGTGTGTGTTGTAATATGCGAGATGTTTATCTGTTACAACAGTGCAGCATGCATTCAGAAGGAATTATGATCAAGAACCGCAATGTAAACAGAGCATTGCACCCTGGTATCCACAATTTAGGGACACTGGTTGTCCCTGTAAACAGAAAAGTACTAGTCAACCAAGTGTGTCAGATGTAAGAGTGGAGAAGGTGAGGGATACTTTAATACGCAGTCCAAAAAATGAACAGTTTACACAAGCCATAATCTCGGAATTATCACAGCAAACTGCGTGGAAGATTTAACAACAGGGGCTAAATTTCAAACCATTCCGTCTGCAGCTCGTGCAAAAATTAAAACCAGAAGATTATGGCCGGCAATCAATTTTGTATCATGATGCACTTGAGGATGAACATTTCACCTCCAAGCTAACATACAGTGATGAAGAAACCTTCCATTTATGTGGAAAGGTTAATCACCACAAAGTGAGAGTGTGGGGCACTGAAAATTCACACGAAATTTTCGGACATGAACAAGATTTGCTGAAGATTAATGTTTTCTGTGCAGTGTCACAGATAAATATGGAAGGGCTGTCTTTTTTTCTGTGAGAAGACTGTAATGGGTACGTCTTCACTTCGCATGTTGCGGCTGTGGCTGTTTTCACAACCGACTCCTGATTCCATGAATTTCATCTCCCAACAAGTTAGGGCACCCCCTCGTCATTGCCTAAGTTGGGCATTGCATTGCTAGGTTGGGCACAGTGCTGAAGTGAAGTCGCTCTGTTCCGTGGCCCCCGCCCCCCGCACCCCCCTAGGTCACCTAACCTAAGACCTCCTAATTTTTTCCTTTGAGGGTACATTAAGAACATGTTTATGTACCCCCACACCCAAGAACACTGGAACAGCTTACAGAACACATTGTAATCAATGTTGTTGTGATGCCCTCTGAGAGGATGTTCGCTAAGGCAAGGATTGAACTTGACCACCACTCGGACATGCGTCAAGTGACCAGAGAACTGAAACAATGATTCCCATTCATTTTTCAAGTCGGCACCTTTTAAGAAATCTACACTGAACTCTCCGCTAATTACTGTCTCTTCTTGTCTCATAGGCAGCTCAATAATTCATCTCGGTTTCTCATAAATAAGTGAAAGTTTCCTAGAGTGGATCTGTAGACTTATAATGACAAAAGAAGTATTCTTCCATAACAACACACAAGAACATGCTTCTGGGTTCTGATCGCCACGAAAACTGCTTGTTTCAACATTTCTGACTTAATGTCGAACTTTTACATGTGTTGCAACTCCTTACATAAAAATGACATTAAATTCACCATCTCTAATTCTCCATTATCGTCAACGAAATTAACAATGTTGGGTAACCCTACTGTCACAAATACCTATGGCCTTTGACTTCAGTGACCTTTCTGCCTGTTAAAATTTTAATCAATTAATGTTTTCTTATGCAATGTATTTACAGAGCCACTGATAAAAAGCAAGGCTTTCACTACAGATAGTTATACAACTGTAGGCCATATCCTCAGATGACACTTTCCTTGCTTCACTATCACAAGAAAAATTCTTAAATGTAGACAACCAGCTCCTCACACCGAATTCTACTCTATAAGATGCCTAGGTGAAATCAATAACCTTACACACAGGTGCTGAACATATCTTCAATATGTCAAAGTTTTGATTCATTACATAAAACACTCTGCTTTGATCCTCTTGAAACATATAATTAATGTCATACAGAGGTACCTACATTTTCATTCATTGTTCCAAGTACTACAACCTTTAATTATGAGAAGCACTACAATGTGTGTGTGATACAAACATTGAAATGCCTAGAGATTGACAAATAATGATACACATGAAAACAAGTTCAGAAAAGGAAGACATTCATCAAGGAACACTTACCTAATGCCTTTATAGCACATTCAACATTCCGTCTGGGAAAACCCATTTCTGTAAGCTGTCCAACAGTTGGTGACAGAGAAGGAGAAGGTAGATGGACTTTCTTTGAAGCAACTTTATTACTTGCAGTTTCATTCCTCGTACTAATGCTGTCACATGGATTTCGTATATGTTTTTCTGCCTCATTGGCCAGGAACTGACTCACATTCAAAGCAGCTATCTGAAACATTAACAGCCATCACGAAATTGATCTAGATTAAAAATTTATACTAAATGTGTCAAATAATGCTTATGGAGCATTGAGAATATGTTCTCATCTATATAATGGCCATAAAGCATGAGCTTGAACCAAAAAATAAATATCGATCCATGAATTTTTAGCATAAAAATTTTGCTCCTCAAGAACTGAAGAAGAAGGCACGTGAAGGCAGTACATCCCAGAGCGAAGATAAATGAACAGGCAAGTAAGTAAGTTAATGTAAGTAATGACACAACAGAAAAAGTTTAAATACCATTTGACATTTGACTATTATAAGCTGATATATTGTTCTACCATATAATTTCTCTCTCTCTCTCTCTCTCTCTCTCTCTCTCTCTCTCTCTCACACACACACACACACACACACACACACACACACACACACACACACATCCAGAGCAAATTTCATACTTCTACTTCCAAAAATAGCAACTCCTGACATTTATAACACAGATCTATTACATGATATTTGGTTTAGTGGTTTAGCTTTACAGTGTTTACCTTTCTGAAGATGGTACATTCTGTACCTATTTTAAAGGAGCACATAACAAATGAAAGTTGACTTAAAGATGGCGACTTGTGATGAGATGTGTGAGATGAGTGTAGGAGTCAAAAAAGCTGTGTGCACCCTTATGAAACTAGATAACTAATATTTGCTTTTTTGGGATGGAATAGTGCACGGCAAGCCTGAAGGCAGAGAAGATTGGCAGTTTGAGTAGTTTTGACACTCCTATGCTGTTTTAAGGGAATATTCTTTCCACTACATATGAATGTATTTTTCTTCTCATGTTGGCTACTACTTTATTATGAAAGAGTGATAGGTTAGGAGTTACATGAAACCTCCAATCAGACACTTGGGATATATTAGCAGTTACTGTTGTAACAATAAGATACAAATTTAAGCTCTTAGTTAATGTTTTGTGTACAAGTTTTCATAAAGTTGGTATTCTTACATATGTTCAAAATTCAGTTTGAATTGAAGATGCCAACTTCCACATTGTCTGAAAGTGTCTGATAAGGCCAGATATTACTACTAATCTATGAAGTATGTTGTCTGTAAATGATCTAAATGTGAAAATATTAAGATTCCAGATATGCTGCACTTCTTAGAGTAAAACAATACTGAAAACTGTCTTTATCGTAAAGAAAAATTTATATTTATAATTACCATTTAGAGCAACGTACATTTAACAAAGATGATGTAACTTACCAAACAAAAGCGCTGGCATGTTGATAGACACACAAACAAACACAAACATACACACAAAATTCAAGCTTTTGCAACCGCCTCTGTCTCCTACCCTTGTAACCGCCCCTGGTGTAAAACCTGTACCATACACCCTCCCATCACCACCTACTCCAGTCCTGTAACCCGGAAGGTGTACACGATCAAAGGCAGAGCCATGTGTGAAAGCACCCACGTGATTTACCAACTGACCTGTCTACACTGTGAAGCTTTCTATGTGGGAATGACCAACAACAAACTGTCCATTTGCATGAATGGACACAGACAGTGTTTGTTGGTACTGAGAATCACCCTGTAGCTAAACATGCCTTGGTGCATGGCCAGCACATCTTGGCACAGTGTTACACCGTCCGGGTTATCTGGATACTTCCCACTAACACCAATCTGTCAGAACTCCGGAGATGGGAACTTGCCCTTCATTATATCCTCTCTTCCCGTTACCCACCAGGCCTCAACCTCCGCTAATTTCAAGTTGCTGCCGCTCATACCTCACCTGTCATTCAACAACATCTTTGCCTCTGTACTTCCGCTTCGACTGACATCTCTGCCCAAACTCTTTGCCTTTTACATCCTCTTTGTGTGTAAAAAGGTGGGAGGGGTAAAATACAGGGAGCGAAAGGTTATTTAAAATTTGTACAGAAACCAGATGGCAGTTATAAGAGTCGAGGGACACGAAAGGGAAGCAGTTGTTGGGAAGGGAGTAAGACAGGGTTGTAGCCTCTCCCCAATGTTATTCAATCTGTATATTGAGCAAGCAGTAAAGGAAACAAAAGAAAAATTCGGAGTAGGTATTAAAATCCATGAAGAAGAAATAAAAACTTTGAGGTTCGCCGATGACATTGTAATTCTGTCTGAGACAGCAAAGGAGTTGGAAGAGCAGTTGAATGGAATGGATAGCGTCTTGAAAGGAGGATATACGATGAACATCAACAAAAGCAAAACAAGGATAATAGAATGTAGTCGAATTAAGTTGGGTGATGCTGAGGGAATTAGATTAGGAAATGAGACACTTAAAGTAGTAAAGGAGTTTTGCTATTTGGGGAGCAAAATAACTAATGATGGTCGAAGTAGAGAGGATATAAAATGTAGACTGGCAATGGCAACGAAAGCGTTTCTGAAGAATAGAAATTTGTTAACATCGAGTATAGATTTAAGTGTCAGGAAGTCATTTCTGAGCCCGCATCTCGTGGTCGTGCGGTAGCGTTCTCGCTTCCCACGCCGGGGTTCCCGGGTTCGATTTCCGGCGGGGTCAGGGATTTTCTCTGCCTCGTGATGGCTGGGTGTTGTGTGATGTCCTTAGGTTAGTTAGGTTTAAGTAGTTCTAAGTTCTAGGGGACTGATGACCATAGATGTTAAGTCCCATAGTGCTCAGAGCCATTTGAGCCATTTGAAGTCATTTCTGAAAGTATTTGTATGGAGTGTAGCCACGTATGGAAGTGAAACATGGACGATAAATAGTTTGGACAAGAAGAGAATAGAAGCTTTCGAAATGTGGTGCTACAGAAGAATGCTGAAGATTAGATGGGTAGATCACATAAATAATGAGGAAGTACTGAATAGGATTGGGGAGAAGAGAAGTTTGTGGCACAACTTGACCAGAAGAAGGGATCGGTTGGTAGGAAATGTTCTGAGGCATCAAGGGATCACCAATTTAGTATTGGAGGGCAGCGTGGAGGGTAAAAATCGTAGAGGGAGACCAAGACATGAATACACTAAGCAGATTCAGAAGGATGTAGGTTGCAGTAGGTACTGGGAGATGAAGAAGCTGGCACAGGATAGAGTAGCATGGAAAGCTGCATCAAACCAGTCTCAGGACTGAAGACTATATCTAAAAACAAAGATGATGTGACTTACCATATGAAAGCGCTGGCAGGTCGATAGAAACACAAACATTTTTGGTTGGTAGACAACGATGTGCATAAAGGTTAGGTGGTTGTGTTGCCGCCAAAACACGTTAAAGGGTGGAGAAATTCGGGAAAATTTCGAAAAAAACTACGTGTAAATGTATTAAAAGGAGTGGTTTTGTGGTGGCATATTATGAGAATGAGGCTAACAATTGTCTGACGAAGAAATAATGACGTTAAAACCTGTGGGAAGCGGCTAAAAATGATCAATGATGTGTAAAAAAACGGAAATGGAAATAAAGCGAAAGTTATTAGAACTAGCCCAAATGGTTGTTTAATAGGTGAAAGGAACTGTTTGTGAACTAGAAACGGTAGATTAATACATTTACACGTAGTTTTTTCGAAATTTTCCTGAATTTCTCCACCCTTTAACGTGTTTTGGTGGCAACACAACCACCTAACCTTTATGCAGTATGAGCAAAACAAATGTTTTTTCAATGTCTTGTGCTGGTGCATGTCTTCGCTGTCTGTTTACATCCACAGATATTGAAATAGTTCTTGCAAATAAAAATATTAGTTTAATCCTAGATAGATTAGAAACTAAAGATGGTAATGGGGTAAACAGAGGGCAGTAATACAGATTTTTTTATTTTTTAAATAGCATTTTGAAATTACATCAAATTTTGTATTACTTATTCTCTTCAAGCTTGTAACTATGAAGAATTTTTCTTTGGATGCACTTGGTCCCTGTTATATATTTTAGCTATATGAAAAGTTCTAAATATAGAAAATTTGCCACATTATGGATGTTATCTACATCTACATCTACACAGATACTCCGCAAACTGCTGCACGGTGTGTTTTGGAGGGTACCCTGTACCACTAATTGTCATTTCCTTTCCTGTTCCACTCGCAACTACAGCGAGGGAAACACGGCTGTCTGTATGCCTCTATATGAGCCCTAATTTCTCAAATCTTATCTTCATGGTCCATATGTGCAATGTATGTTGGCAGCAGTAGAATCATTCAGCAGTCAGCTTCAAATGGTTGTTCTCTAAATTTTCTCAATTGTGCTTCTCGGAAAATCCTTCACCTTCACTCCACGGATTATCATTTGAGTACCTTATGTGTTGTTCAGACCTACCAGTAACAAATCTAGCAGCCCACCTCTGAATTGCTTCAACGTCTTCCTTCAGTCCGATCTGGTACGGATCCCAAACACTTGTGCAGTACTTGAGAATAGATTGCACCAGCATCCTATATGAGGTCTCCTTTACAGGTGAACCACTTTATCCTAAAATTCTCCAAATAAACGAAATTCAGCTATTCGCCTTCCCTACCACAGTTCTCACATGCTCATTCCACCTCACATCGCTTTGCAATGTTACACCTGGATATTTAAACAATTTAACTGTGTTAAGCAGGACACTAGTAATACTGTATCCGAACATTACAGGTTTGATCTTCTTACTCACCTGCATTAACTTACATTTTTCCACATTTGGGGCTAGATGCAATCATCACAACAAATAGAAACTTTGTCTAAGTCATCTTGTATCTGCCTATAGTCACTCACCTTCGACACCTTACTGTACACCACAGCATCAACAGATTGCTGCCCACCCTTTCAGCAACATCATGTATGTATACAGAGAACAACAGTGGCCCTCTCACACTTCCCTGGGGCACTCCTGATTATACCATTGTCTCTGATGAACACTCGTCGTCGAAGAAAACATAATGGGTTCCATTATTTAAGAAGTCTTCAAACCACTCACATATCTGTGAACTTGTTCCATATGCTCATGCCTTTGTTAACAGTCTACAATGAGGCACATTGTCAAATGCTTTCCGGAAATCTAGAAATGTGGAGTCTGCTTGTTGCCCTTCATCCATAATTCTCAGTATTTCATGTGAGAAAAGGGTAAGCTGAGTTCCGCATGAGCAGTGCTTTCTAAAACCATGCTGAATCGTGCACACAAGCTACCCAGCCTCAAGAAAGTTTATTATATATAAACTGAGAAATCTTCAAGGATTCTGCAGCAAATGGAAGTTAGGGATATTGGTCTGTAATATTGAGGGTACTTTCTGTTACCTTTCTTATATACTGGAGTCATCTGTGCTCTTTTCCAAGTTGCTTGGGACTTTGCACTGGGTGAAGGATTATGCCAGGTATGCTTACTACTGTGTCATCAATATGGCAATCTGTCCAATGGTCAAATGAAGGTATGTTTGTACGATTCTTCTGTGTGAACGATTTCTTGAACATGAAATTTAAAACTTCAGCTTTTGTATTGCTATCTTCAACTGCTACACCAGACTGGTCAACAAGAGACTGAGTGGATGCCTTAGACCTGCTTAGCAATTCTACATACGACTAGAGTTTTATTTGTGCGACTTTCAGCCTAATCTAGAAATGGTCCTTATTTGGCTTCCATCCACAATGTACTTTTGTTTGTATGTGCAGAAGCCTGCCATTTAATGCTATTTGGACTACACCTAGAAAAAACATACCCGCGTTTTTAAAAGAAGGAGACAGCAAAAATAAAATAAAAGACAAAAAATGCAGCTGCTCCAAACATGTCAAATCTAACAGCTGAGTCATTTCCTTTGAGTGCCACTGCCTGTGATGCCACATATGATACACTACATGTTTTCTTCACAGTACACTAGTAGTTACAAAAGTACCTAAAAATTTTACGAAACGCTGATACAACTCTGTTCGTACTACACAAGAAGATTTACTTGATCGAAATCAGTGTTAAACTAGGTGCACCACAATTCTTAAAGGCTTTTTTCTCTGTCTCAGTCAATCTAACCCGTAATTTGGAATTAAACTACTCTAGAAACCATTCTACTACCTCTATCAGATGACAGTTTCTTTTTCTGTTACTTAACATAAATTTGTACCATCAAATCAAAAGTCTTTTGTGTCCCACAGAGATATTTATTCATCAGGAATTTCAATTCTGGGCCCTCACCTGCCCAAGATTTCCCTCCTAGCTAAGGTTTCAGATTAAGAAACTGTTACAAGAAGATCCTACTACACATGTATTCACATCACTAGCAAGCTTCAATTTAATAATATACAACTATCATAACACTAGTTAACTGAATGAACAGGCACAAATTACAACTACATAAGATGCTTATTTCTTTATGGCTAAATAACAACAATGTTTTACACGTGTTTTACTGTCATATCAGTCCACACTGCTGCACTCTAATTCCGATAACATGACTCCTCAAACATTAGCTATCTTCCATCTTTAGTATACCTTGCCCACAAAAAATTGTGCGAGATGGTACAGTAGTTGAGAATTTGGAGTTTACTCAGAAAAAGTGAATTTCAAATCATTGTCTACCCACTCAACTCTAAGCAAATTCCAGGACTGTTCTTCACATAATACTTCAGATGATAACTATACCATCATTACCCAAATGAGCTATAGTTCTGACTCTAACCTATTACTTACTGATCTTGTCACCTGATTATGACAACAAGACATATAATTTTCTTCTACAAAAATGCAAAAGCCTTTTAGATTTAATGGCAGCTATATCTATCAAAGATCTTCCGTGAACTGATCCATATTCAGTGTTTAATAGACAGCCATAATTATCGTTGCAGAGTTTGTACCATTTTATGCCTGCTGTGGGACATGTTCACAGTATAAAATCAATACTATTACATTTTCACTCCACAAAATATTTCTTTGTAAAATTTCTATTGCATTTTCTTGTGACAGTTTATTAACGTGAGAATGAAAATCTGTATCACTGCAACTGATTTAGTTAAACGCACATTCTTTACACAAAAATAATCCATTTCTGATTTCTTACCTGTAAATCTGATTTTGTATAGGAAGCTTTCACAGGTGATGGCTGTGTAGCTTTAACTATGAGTTTTTGAATTAGAAGAGTTTCTGCATCTGGGTCAATGTCAAAATCAATATCTTCCTCTTCATTTAAGGCCTCAAGACAAGACGTTTCTAAAGAATGGTGTTTTAAAGCACGGCGTAACAACGTCTGATGCCTGAACAACTCTGCACAAGCATTGAGGGCTGCCAGCTGGAGCTGTTGTGTCCTCAGCAAACCAACTTCCAGTGATTCTAGAGAAATTAAGATAAATTTTGTTTTGTCATTTCTTTTGAAATGTGGCAGGCAGCAATGCACAAAAATTTGCCCAGACTAGCAGCATATCATTCCTATTATTTTAATGTAACATTAGTGGTGCAACTTGGTTTTGATGTAAACAATATGCATTTAATTTTTTATACTTATATTTTTATACTGATTACACATACCTCATGAAGGAACCATATCTGAGGGGTAACACTATAATTTATTATATACTGCCAACATATGCGCTGGACACAGTTAAAAGAGTGGGAACCAATAAGTTAGTCTTCCTTCAATAGAGCACTCTGAGAATTTTATTGTATGTTGATAATTTTTTCTTTTTGACTGTGTAACTGTAACTGAATGAAAAACAATTTTCATGTCATATGCATTTTGCCTTTATTCTTTGCAAGGCATTTTCAGTGGCCTTGAATATGTAAATATTTTTATTATTTAGTTTACATTTTGGGACCATGTATGTATAGGTTATAAACAGTTGTGGTGGTTGGCTTTTCTATGGCATAGTAATATTTCAAAATATTACTAAATGAAATAGTAAAAATATTTACACATTACAAGCCACTGAAGATGCCCTGCAAAGAATAAAGGCAAAACATGTGTGGCACGAAAATTGTGTTTCATCCAGTTGTAGTTATACAATCCAAAAGTAAAAATTATCAACATACTGTAATATTACTTGCAACTGAGGATGACATAACTACAAAAGTTGAAGATGTCAATCTCAGAATTCAAAGTTTCATCCTGGACTACCTAATTTCTTTTGTTCCTTTCTCCATAGGAGCCTTCCTCCTAACCATGCAGGATTAACACTCCTGAGAAAAAGGATATGTTGGAGATCTCTTACTCAGTACTGGTTTATTAGGTCAATCACATTTTTTTCTGTACCAATCAAGAATGATACTACCAGTACTATCAAAACTACAACACTGAGTGCAAAAACATATGTTAACTTTATGCCAAAACAAAACCTGTCACTCAGTAAAAGTACATTATCTAAAATATGGAGAAGATAAAAGTTTGACAGAGAATCGTAACTTATAGGTCACCGTCTCTCAAAGCTAATGTTCATGCTTTACACTGAGAAAAAATAATATATCTACAAAAATTACAATAATCATACTGCTACTCCTGTTTTGTTCACAATAAAAAATAACACTCAAAAATGCTCAACCATAATGAAAAAAAAACAATAAAATTGTCAAAATATGAAGTTAAATACCTAATATTGGATGTCGTGTATCAGACTGGCAAGCAGTCAGTGTAAAAAGTTTGGCCCACATTTTAAATATTTCTTCTGTAGTCATCACTTTATCCATAGAGAATGCCATTACTGGCCTAGGTGAGACATTTGCCAGAGAAAATTTTTTCAGTTCACCACTTTCTCGCAACTGGATAATCAGTTTACTATGTTGACTAATCTGGCAAAGGGTACCTGTAAGAAGATTCACAGATAAGAAGAGATATATTCCAAAAGGAATAGATCACCCTCACCATAAAAAATTACAAAAGTTAAAATTAAGCAGCTTAATTTGAAAAATTCTGTTCTACCCTTTACAAAACTATTATCCTTTGGATTAATTTTCAAACATTTCATGAGGTGTAGGATTTTAAGACTGATTACAATAAAGAATTCCTGTTTAGTGTTATTTGTCAATAAATTTATTTCATCATAGAAGGTGCTCTGACAGTATCTACACTCCCAAATTTACAAGGCGACAGTATGGCTGACTATTAGGCCTAATTACCTGTAGGTGGTCAAATCCCAGTACTGACGATAGACAAAATAACAGTAGAAAAAAGAAATCTACTCTTAGCTGCAGACCTGTTACTACCTTCATCAGAGAGGAAAGAGGAGCATATTTCAGAAAGTTGGGAAGTAGGTGCAGATTACTCAAACCCCGGGACCCGACAGATGTCAGATTGGTGAAAGAAAAGATGGAAGGTTGTAAGGAAAGAGTAAGAGGTTTTAGGAAGTTGAAGGAAGTACATTGGTAACCACTGTGCCACCAATTCAATTTCTAATATAACTTTACAGTAATCACCATCAATTGCAAGATCTTTGAATACCTTTCACAGCACAAGGTGACTGTAATTTACTGCAGAAAGTTACACTGGCAAGTCCTCAGTGAAATAAAAACAAGAACAGATTTAGAAATAAAAAATAAAAAAAAATAAAAACAAAACAGCTGAGGCATCAACAAGCTTTGGGGTAATATCAGAGCTAACAAATTCAAATGTACACATGCACTCCCACTCTCCCACTCCCACAGAGAGAGAGAGAGAGAGAGAAAGAGAGAGAGAGAGATGGGGTGGGGAGGGGGGGAGGGGGGGGGGGAGGGAGGGAGGAAGGGATGGAGGGGGGAAGGGGAGGGAGGGGGGTACATTGCACCAAGGCCCTAATGGGGTGAGATATTGTGGCTGGAGAGGCTGAGAGGAGCATGGAGTATAGACAGGGGGGCAGCAAAGGGACAGGATAGGGGTATGACACCAGTGAGCTCTTCCTTATGCAGGCAAGGGAAGTCATATGTCATACACAATGAAATAGATGGCATGGTTTAAGGTGATGGTGACGGTGACGGTGATGGTGATGGCGATGGCGATGGCGAAGAGCAGGGTAGACTAAGGAAGAGGACACTATGTAAAGAACATAGACTAAACAGATGAACTGAACTAAAGTGACGACAGGTGGAGCTGCTGGGAAGGAGGGTGAACTGAAGGCATAGGAAATGGGCTGGAGATGGATTAGAGTGGGTTGGCTGGTTGGGAGTTATGAGACAAAACAACAAGGTCATCAGCCCCTCAGTCAAGAGAGAGAGAGAGAGAGAGAGAGAGAGAGAGAGAGAGAGAGAGAGTTCATCTGGAGTTAGTGAAGTTAGCCAGAAATCGAGGCCTTGAAAGCAATATTGATAGCACAACTAAGAAAAATTTAAAGACAAGTAAAAGCATGCAGGTCAGGCCAGTATGTTTGTCAGAGATGACGTGATGTCTGCCAGGGGTCACATGTGTTGAGAGAAACCTCAATCACTCTCTGAACCCCTGCCCACCCCAACCCCTGCCAACCTGATTAAGGGAGTCCAGGATAAGGACAGTGAATAGTGAAACAAGGAGGATTTCAAAATAGAAGGATATGAAGTAGGAAAATTCCTATCTGTGTAACTCAGAGGTGCATGTACTGGGCGAAGGAAGGCACGTGCATGGGTGTGTGTGTGTGTGTGTGTGTGTGTGTGTGTGTGTGAGTGAGAGAGAGAGAGAGAGAGAGAGAGTAATGAAAACTGCATTCATAGGTCATGCTGCATTTGGTGGGATAGGATGTGCCTGTGATGGGACTGGCAGTGAATGTGCTGTATTGGTGAATGGGACATGTCATGATCCTGGGTTATTATGTGGGAAAAGTTTCACCTTACTTATCCAAAGAACACCAATCTCTCCATGACATCTCTCTTCCTCTGTTCTATCCAGACCTCCCCCACTTCACCCCACCCTCTTAACCCAGACCACCTGCTTCAGTGTACCATGTGCTACTTACTCTGCTGCAGCCGAGCGAGCTCACTTGTGCCACATTCCCATCCCATTTCTTTACCCTCTCTTCCCTCTTGTAGCCACCTCCTATCCTCCACACCCTCCACTCGACACAGCCTTCCAGCACTAGAGCAATGTAACTGTGAGTGTTATTTGTGTGTGTGTTCTGTGCTACTCAAAATGCCCTGTATGATGACCATAATCCCATGAATAAAGATACAAAGGTGAGCACCACAGGATTACTGTTTCTGAAAAGCAGACTGCTTTCCATGGCGATGGCAATTTTGTTACAATTAGAGGACTGTGTCTGAACTTCTAATATGCTACATAATTCTGTTCCAGATAGAGGTGAGTGATATAGTGATATGGTAGTTCTATGGATCATAAATTTATTATTTTTTTTTGGTAGAAGAGTGTAAAGTTTACTCTTTTTCAAGTTTTGGGAACTGTTTCCCAGTCATGATTTCTTTGGTAATTTATTATTAAGAGTGAAGCTAATTCAACTGAAAATTCCATGTAGTACCTGCTAAGGATTCTAATTCTGACTTTCAGCAATCTGACATACTTTGGTACTCCACTAGTGTTGAGTAGTTGGACACCTTGACACCCACATTCACATTGGAACAGCACATTCCTTGAGTTTTCTTTGTTCAGCAGCATATAATGGCAGACCTCTAGATTTAACTTTAATTAAGCTATTGTCTCTTGTAACAGAATCAGTATTACAAGCTGTGTGTCATTTATTCTGTTGTAGTATATCCTGCGAGTGTTAATAAATGACTAGTGCTCTAAAGTGGAGACTGCCATAGTGGAGACATTAGGTTGCAGACAGGCAAAAAGAAAAGACTGCCACACATTTAACATCTCAGACAAAAAGTTCTTCTTCCGAAACAGAACACACACACACACACACACACACACACACACACACACACACACACACACACACAAACTATCCCAGGATGCCCCTGAGAGCTACAACACCAAGAATCACTTCTCAGCTTTTGGCATGATTAATGTGTAGTTTTTTTTTAATCAAAGTTCTTTATTTATGATAATATACAGTTAAATCACCAACAAATTTTACAGTGTGTGTGTGTGTGTGTGTGTGTGTGTGTGTGTGTTTTGGAAGGAGAATGTTTCATCCATAACCTTAAGTGTTTAGCAGGCCTTTCATCCAGTCTGCAACTCAATGCCTCCTCTTTGTGGTTAACAGCATCCTTTTCATAATACTGTTGTTATTCCATCCCTGAATTTCCATTGCTTGACTGCCAAAATGCATACACTAACATCAATGATAAAATCTTCAAAACCCACCAAGAAGTGCACATGCTACAAGCAGGCGTGGCAGAACAAGGCTGCTGGTAGATGTATCATGTAGTACACCACCACCTGATTTTCTGCAGTACTCCACCATCTAACTTGTTAAGTGCACATCATTCTTAGTGGCCTGAGGTTTCCTCTGAAATTTTCCAGTTAATTTTGCAGAAAAGTCTGTCAGGTCAAACAATCCAACCATCAAGTGCCGAATCTAAGATGAGCATTTTTGTTCTCCCTCATCCCTTCAGCAATTTTAAAACAACTCTAATATTTTTCATATCTGAATGCCAGAAAAAAAGTAAATAAAAATTAAGAGTGTCAGTTTGGCAGTTACAATGTTAACTGCACAAAATTGTTTTGAATATACACAGGCTAAAAAATTTAGCTGACACCAGCCAACTAGAAACTTCTCTGTCATATGAAGCAAGTGCCAAGTCCACACTGAATTTACTTACTTCGTTTATTTCTTCCATACAAATAAAATTCCTTTTTTCTCAAACAACAAATCTCCTTTTTTAAAAAAATTTGATCTTCACTACTCTTTCCAAATTATAAACCATAAAAAAATCCAACCAATAAACAGCAAAATTCCATTTCAAAAGTATTTTGTAAATGTTCCCTTTGTTGCTGCCATAAAGCTGTCAACAACATGACAGTGCTTTACTGGGCATGAGCACAGTATACCAAGGACCTTGTCACCTACAATAGGACCATGCTTAATATAGCACTGTGATGTTCAAAAGGTTGATGGCAGCTTTACCTTCTTTCTTTTATGTTTTCTGCAGCAGATGGAGCTGTTTTGGAGATACTTCTCTAATGACAGAAGCATAAATATTGACTCTATAGCTTATAACTATTCCAGCAACATTGTTCAGATAAACATTTCCTACATCACTTTTCCACGTGCCTAACTCGAGCAATCCTCATCTAATTCTGTCAGAAGCATATCGTTTGTTATACATGACTGGTTTACTTACCCATCAAGCTTTAAAATTAGTTCTTGATTATATGTAACTGAAGGATGACAGAAAATTAGGGTTCAACATTTCAACAACAACAATGAGCACATAGGGGGTGATCCTTATCCCCAAAGCAGCATAGATGATGCTGAGACAAATAATTTAATATAAGGCATATGGGGTTGGAAATATCCCAAAAATGGATGAGGAATGTTGAACATGTGCATCAGCAGATGACGTACCTTGCCACTAGTGCAGTGGTTGGGCTTGGGCATGAAGAGATGATTGAGCAATGCAATACTTGCATTGGAGTAAACAAAGCTAATTTCAAACAGCTTTTGTAAATATAGAGGTTACAAAATTATTTTCCTTGCCATAACCAAGTAAAAGCTGTTCTTATTTTGTGCGACTTTCCTTTTGCCCCCTTCTTTTTTTGTAGATGGACATTATTTAGGGAAAAAAAAACATAGGCCACTTACAGATAACAACACAGTTTGGAAGCTTACACTCATTTGCTCGTGACACAAAACAGTAGGTTTTTGTTGTACTGTACTTTACAATAAAGTAGCAAAAACCATGAGACTGTTCAATAAAATAATAAATCTTACCTCTAAGTAAACACACAAATGTCTACCGCAATGAAAAAAATACTGCCTGCCAAATGCAAGACTCAACCCCTAAGCTCCATGTGCTAAAGTTGTGCATGAGGGCCCAGAGCCACACCAATGTAAATACTTGACTTGGGATAGGATGATCAGGTGTGACAGACTCACTTGCAGTGAGGTATGTCATGTAGTGATACCACATGTTCAACATTTATCATCTACCTTTGGTATATTTTCCAACATTTGCAACCCAATGTGACCTATATTAAATTATTTGTCTTACTGACATTTATGTTGCTTCAGATGTTTTTAAACATTAATAAGAATCATTGTGTACAGTGTCCTATAATGGGACATTAGTTATAAAGATGACTAGTACTGCACATGGTAAGCCTTCTGGTTTAAGTTCTGATGCTTGCTCAGCTCAGCCTGCAGTGTAAATGGGCAATGCTCTGTTCTACTGGTAAACCCAGTTTCTCCACTGTTATATGATTTCAGCTCCTATACATGCATCATCGCTCGACTCATCACTGTGTCGCATCACATTACCGGAAGTGTAAATTAAGCCTAAAGTGTGGGGCCATATTAGCACATCATGATTCGTACAGCACATACATTGAAATAATTTTATTTTAAGAACATTTCTGATGTTCATCAAAATTATTCTCCCAGTGAAAGAGCGGTTTAGGATACTCCTTTCATTTATAAGATACATTGCTGCTGCATCAGCCAACACACCAATGTGAATGCTTAGTCTGAGCTGCCTATAATACATAATTTTAATTTTCTTCATGGATATCAAACTCATGCAGTGCTCATTTTCCATCATGAATTAACCACATATTTGTATTTCCCAGTTTATGGCATCTGTCTACCATGCCATGTTCGCTATGGCTGATTCCTTCCTCTGCCCTTTCAACCTAAACTAATTTTGTCTCCAACGATCTCACTGTGGATCTTTTTCTTTCCTAGTGTCTACCCTGTTGTGCAGAGTCCACTGTTTTCATGACTTGGCAATTTTTTGAAATTGTTTAACCTTTATTCTGTGTGTTATATTTTAATTGTTTGTGTATCATATTTTCTGAGGCAGAGATTGGGGACCAGCCAAACATTTGAATAAATGAGTGAGGAAAACTGCCTTACTCTGTCTGACCGATGTACCATATCAACAATCATTAATCCATCATATGGATTTGATCCAGGTCTGGTTTAGTTCCCTGTTTCACAAACTAGTGTGGCACTCATTAAGGTATACTATTAAGTCAGTGATCTCACTGTGGATGCATTTATTCCAACTGAGACTAAGAATATTCTGACCTCCAACCTTTTCTCCCCCCCCCCCCCCCCCCCCACCTTCACGTTGGTAAATTTCCCATTCCCTTTTTTTAATTCTGTCTTCATTAATATGTCAGTATGCAGGCCTGACAATAGGAAATAAATGCAAGAATTATGAATAGTACATAGATTTTTGCAAATAAAGAGCTACTGGCAATTGTATGAAAGTACCACACCATGATCACTGGAGCTCCAACAGATACTGAAGTCATAATAAGCACAATGGATAAAAAAAATTAATCACTTGTCCAGCAGACATAACAATAATACCATGTAACACCATCTCTATCCTTGTAATGGTCTAAATTTGGTGAGGAAGAAGGTCGACAAGATTCTTCGGGTATTTCATATCCAGCTGAAGCCACTCAATGACAATTAGACCTGTAGAGGTAACAAAATGTGGGGATGTTGACTGCTACATGTCACTGTTACAAATAGTCCCAGACATTCTCTATGGGATTAAGATCAGGTATTTTATAAGGTGTGTGTTAGGGTGCCTGAGAGTTCATTAAACCAGGAACATTTGCATACAGCACTTTGAACATGACTCTTGTCATACTGGAAAGCAAGAGTGTTCACAGCATACTCATGTCACAAAGGTGATAACACTTTATTACTGAGAATGCTGAAGCAAACATCCTGGTTTACAGCAACAGTAGCTCAAATGAGTGAGCCCAAGTTATGGTATGATAAATACCCCCCAAAACATCACTGGAACAGCTCTGGCCTAAATTGTACTTTCCACATACTGCAGGTTAAACAACCCACTTAGACACCTTGCACCATTTGCAAAGAGGAAACATTCCTCCATCGGCTAAGGTCCAGTTTTGGTGTTTTATGGCCCACTACTCACCTGCAGCTTCATGTGCCACAGTGAGCAATAGCTTTTTGCATAGCACCTGACTTGAAATGTCCATTCCACATAGTTCCCTTCACAGTTTACACGTGTAAACTGGTTGAGGTGAACCTGCATGCAATGACAGCAGTAGTTCCTGCCGGGTTTGAAACCGACTGCCATTGGCAAGACATGACACTCTTCACTGGTCCCCATCAGTTAGGGTATTTTACGACTACTATTCTTGCACAGTGGTGAGTAGTACACTGTTCCTTGACTTGTTGCACAGCCCGCATCAATACACCAACAATTAGGCAAACATTGTAGTTCCTTTCTGACATTCTTTCACACCTCCACATCAACACATTTTACTGTGCTGATTCTGCATAACTGATTAGCACATGCACGCTACTTCACTGCCATTACTTATGTCAATGGTGTAGGGTCACATGATTGTCTGGTACAAGCTCAATATCTTCGACAGTGCTAAAAAGTGAGCATTGTGTCCTTTTACAGGAGGGTGACTAATATTTTGTCTTGTGAGCTCATCACTTATCAAACAAAAATTGGCACATTTAAGGATACTCTTGTGATGTATGCTTCCACACCCAGTTCTGGGTTTTCAGCTATTGGCATTCATATTTCTTGTGAGTTCCATCATTTTTTAATATTTATTTACCATTTTCAAAGAATAAATTTGTCCGAGATTCATCTCCGGGTTCTAGCTACAGTTCTGGCTCTTCATTTTTATGAGCAGAGGTTCAACTAATCAATTTAAGCCTTTCCATAGTACATAATAGTAATTGCTAACCAATACTCTTCAAATAGAAGGAACATTAACTTCCAGTTTTAAAGTAAATTATTCTGTAGCAAACATGCAATGGCATCCATGTGAACTTGTGCCTGTTAATGTAATATTTTTGTGTCTTTTTATAGAACATTCAAGTCCTTGAAAAAATATGACAACTCATTTTCTAAGGGGAAAGAAGTTATTATATACTAATCTCTTAAGCAAAACTTTGTACTAACCTTGTCCAACACCTTCCACCGTTACTTGGCCTCCTATCCTTGCCCGTTTATCAATTCCACCGACAACAGAAAGTGATGACATTGCAGACAGCTGTGCACTGTTGCAGGATTCTGATTTCGTACCATCGTTAACCTAATTTAGAAGAACAGCTGTCAGTTTGCATAAAATTACATCCAAAAGTATGTATGAGAAACACTTGATGCTGTAGAAGTACTTAAGAAAAAATGTACAAGCAATCATAAAAATCAATTCTGATTTGCTAAATGTTATTAGAGATACAGTCAGGCTAATTTATTGCACTTTTCAAAGCAGAATATTGAAACTGATTTATTAATGGCACAATATATGCTACATTCTACTACAAATAACCTAGAAATCTGCTTCAGAAATCAGTTCAACTATGACTTAGTTTTTTTGGGGTTTCTATAGTCTATTTATATCCCGTCTACACCAAGTGTGTAGTGGAGGGTAGTTTCAATACCGCTATGATTTACTTCCTTTCCTTTTCTAATCAGAATTGTATATGAAAGAAATGACTAATGATAAGCACAAAAAGACATTTAGAACAGTATCCCTAATTAAACTGCATACACAGCCAGTTCCGTGGAGCAGTGAGTATCTATCAGCCATCAGAGGGACTAGGGTACTGAGAAAACCAAATAGCAACATACCTACTAAGAAATGATAGCTTTTTTAACAGTACAAGCAAAAGCTCAGCACACTATCAGCGAAAACAAAAGATCATACCAACAGAATCCGTGAAGTGTTTATCACTACCACGGACGATATGGCAGTGGAAGGGCTGGATTAATAAGAAAGACAGTGCATGCACTACAGTCATCATAAAAAGACCATACTCTGAAAACAAAACCAGAATCTGATGCAGGATAATTGTGAAACACTTCCACACAATTACACAGAATGACAATTTTACATGTTAATTCCAACCAATGTGGGATGTAGATGAAAGTGCTAAGTTGGACTGTACCTCCAGTGACACAGAGAAGTATGACAATATCTTTTGTATGGTACAGTAAATCACACCTTATAGTGCCTGGTAATATAGCACCAAAGCCCGACATAGAGCACTACAAAATGCTTTTATGTCCAAGAACTAGCATCTTGTGGGTTTGTAACAATATGTTTTTAAGCTCCGCAAACTGAAAATGCCTCCTGTCAAACAGGTGAACCTATTCAGTATCAAGGAAACTTGAATATGTCATGGATGATATCTAGGAGGAAAAGTACAGTCATTTACTGTGAAATTTAGAAAGTAACTCATTACTCAGCACAAAACTAACATCAGTTGCCCCCCCCCCTCCCCCCCCCCCCTCCCACTCCTCTTCACCGTGCAGTTCCTAGGCACATTCTTTACCTAAATTTCTGGAGGCAAGCAATAATGATCCCTCTCCTCCAAACAATCAGGAAATTTTATCACCAAACCAGTGCTGCACTTACTACTGTATAGAGAATACTTCATAAAACAACCATTTGGTATTGTCTTTAAAATTCAGAAAGTTTCCAAGCTGCCTTCAGCATAGTTGATTATGGTATCAGTCAACATTCCATAACCCGATCTTCATTAAGGTGGGGATAAAAGCAGCATTTTTTTTTCAAAAACACTGCTTCATAGATATATTGTTTGATATTGGTAATGGCTATCATAATATCTGTCAATACAACACACATAAACTCTATGAATTACGCCCATAGTTTTCCCAGTATGGTGTGATCCTTATTTCCTCAATGTTGGCAGTGTGCCCTCAGACTGTCATACAAGGAAGAACATTGTCCCTCAGTCAGAAACCCATTTCAATGTTCCCTGCTAGAGAACTTTTACCAATTTTTTGTTTATGGTTGCTCAACAATTGTAGGCGACATCCAAACGCTTCGAACTATGGGCAAAAAATACGCAATTTAAATTTTCCCTAAAGAAAAAAGTGTCCATCCGTTTTTATTGTGTGTATTATAGTTTTAATCAATCTGAATTGTGATTTGAGGACATTATACTTGTGGGTTTGTAACAATATGTTTTTAAGCTCCGCAAACTGAAAATGCCTCCTGTCAAACAGGTGAACCTATTCAGTATCAAGGAAACTTGAATATGTCATGGATGATATCTAGGAGGAAAAGTACAGTCATTTACTGTGAAATTTAGAAAGTAACTCATTACTCAGCACAAAACTAACATCAGTTGCCCCCCCCCCTCCCCCCCCCCCCCTCCCACTCCTCTTCACCGTGCAGTTCCTAGGCACATTCTTTACCTAAATTTCTGGAGGCAAGCAATAATGATCCCTCTCCTCCAAACAATCAGGAAATTTTATCACCAAACCAGTGCTGCACTTACTACTGTATAGAGAATACTTCATAAAACAACCATTTGGTATTGTCTTTAAAATTCAGAAAGTTTCCAAGCTGCCTTCAGCATAGTTGATTATGGTATCAGTCAACATTCCATAACCCGATCTTCATTAAGGTGGGGATAAAAGCAGCATTTTTTTTTCAAAAACACTGCTTCATAGATATATTGTTTGATATTGGTAATGGCTATCATAATATCTGTCAATACAACACACATAAACTCTATGAATTACGCCCATAGTTTTCCCAGTATGGTGTGATCCTTATTTCCTCAATGTTGGCAGTGTGCCCTCAGACTGTCATACAAGGAAGAACATTGTCCCTCAGTCAGAAACCCATTTCAATGTTCCCTGCTAGAGAACTTTTACCAATTTTTTGTTTATGGTTGCTCAACAATTGTAGGCGACATCCAAACGCTTCGAACTATGGGCAAAAAATACGCAATTTAAATTTTCCCTAAAGAAAAAAGTGTCCATCCGTTTTTATTGTGTGTATTATAGTTTTAATCAATCTGAATTGTGATTTGAGGACATTATACTTAGTTTTAAGGAATAAGTAAATTCTGGGCCTCTACTTAAAAAACTCTTAGTTGCATGCCTGAAATACTTCCAAGTGACAACTCTAAACATCTTAAAGAACGGTGGCAGAAGGTCTTGAATAGAAACAGGTCCTCCCAGTGGTTAATTTGAAGAAAATTTGTTCAGTCCCCGTTGCACTATGATTATACTTCGTAAAGTTGTGCGTGGCAGAACTTGCACTCCATCCACAGAGGGCATTAGATTAGTGACATAAATGTTTGAAACAACCTATTTGCCAGCACCGAGTGAGGTGGTGCAGTGGTTAGCATACTGGAATAGTGTTTGGGAGGATGACTGTTCAAATCCCCCATTCAAACATCAAATTTAGGTTTTCTGTGATTTCCCTAATAGCTCAAGGCAAATGCTGGGATGGTTCCTTTGATAAGGGCATGACTAATTTCCTTCCCAATCTTTTCATATTTCAAGCTTGTGACCTTTCTTTAATGTCCTCATCATTGATGGGATACTAAACTCCAGTCTTCCTTTCTTCCTTTTTATTTCCTAGCTTTTTTGTCAAAGCTGGAGAACTTCCTGTAATGACCTGTGGAACTTCCTCATGTTGTGGCAATAATTTAAGATCCAGCTACACCACAGTCGTCATCATTTAGACATTCTGGATGTCCTGCACCAGAGATCACATTCATCAACAAGAGGTAGAAAGGTAACGAGACCATTATAAATATGAGTAATGGAAAAACTCCCTTGGCTATATGTGGCACACTAGAATTTTTTAAACATAGTGCTGGGGTAAATGTCTAATATGGTTGGCATTAAAACCCAGGCTGTTTCTGAAATATGATAAAGTTCGAATTATTAATGATTTTATATTCAGCAACTTCTTACATATTCTAGGATGGCCATAGATACCATACAATAATTTACACTGATGACTATAACCAAGGGGGGCAATAAACACATGGCAAGTTCAAATTGTGCATTTGATAGGGATACAAGCTCATATCTGCATCTTTTGCAGGTATTGTGCCACCAAGTATCCCATAATCAATGCACACTTCCCAGACTGAGTACGAGTTTCAGGTTTTCAACTGTTTCCAAACATACTTTCCAAGCTCCGCAGAGATGATGAACTATCAACTATGGGGTATAGTGAAGAGTTTGATTTAACCACAGCTGCACAATGTTACTAAGATCATGGTTTCCTACTCTTTCAGAAGCTACATGATGTGATTAATACTTGAAATAAGTTAATCCAGTGGAGTCAGCCCATGAGGCACACAAGGATAGTGTAATTTTTAGTATCCTGCCTGTGAATGGCAGGAGTCCGATTTTTCAAATGTTCATCACGAAGTATACTACTCTTCTAAAGAGCAGAAAAATGTAATCTTAAGCAGAGACTGTCAGTAGCTCATTATATCTTCTTTGATAGTGTTTTTAAGATTCATAGAAAATTTACGTTCTTCAACACATGGCTTTATTGGATCCCAACACAATGTACCAGATGATTTGACTGATTGCCTTGCCCTTCAACTCATTTCATAAATGAACCCAGCAGACAAAAGTTATAGATTACACAAGATACCCTTCTTACATCACCATGGGTGGAGAAGAAAGTGTCATTTTGTAGAGTGACAGATCAGACAGCAACACAGGGAGCTGAGAAAAATGATAGAGCAGCAAGAGATGCTTGCAACACAGATACATAATACCATACGTTGTCATTAATGGTGTATTAGCTCAAATTTCAGAAGAAAGTCCAGTGTTATTGAAAGAACAAATAACAGTAAACATAAAATGACAAACAATGGCATGTTAAGCAGGTTTTTTTCATGGAAGGCACCACTCCCAGTCACTCACACAGAAAGCAGTGGTTCCAATGCAATGTCAAATATACTGTGGCTCTGTGATACACATCCAGCTCCTCTGCACACAGACTCACAGTGTTTACAATGTGTCAATTTCATAATGCCTCCTTTTAATTTATATTCTGACTAGAAAGAACAATGGAAGATGAAAGTTTAATATCCCACTGATGACAAGGTCATTAGAGATAAAGTGCACTCTCAAACTGATTGTTTCAAGTACAGATAATACGGCAATGCAGATGGGTACAACAAATGTTTTAACACAGTATTATTGGTTCACTGCTGACTGAGTCAGATTAATTAAATAACCACTTTTGAAACAACATGAAATGGAATGAACACATCATGTCAGTTGTAAGGAAAGCAAATGGCCAACTACAGTTTAATGGGAAATTTATAGGAAAGTGTAGTACAACTATACAAGAGATCACTTACGGAAAACCCTTGTGACCAATCCCTATACTTGCTTAAGCATCAAGGGCCAATTTCATGTGATAAGCCTGTTGTGTGTAATTTAGTTGCTTCTGAGTTCCTCGCAGACATTGAATACTGCTCAATATTATTCATGTGTGTGGAAAAATATATTTACTGAATGATTGCAAAGATACATCAATGTGCGGCCTGCCAATTCATTGTAAGTCTTCTCAATTATCACATTCACACAGCCAGAAAACTTAACACCTTTAATGACATATTTTTGTTTTAATATTGCCATGAGCTGTGGTGCGTGTAGTGTAGCATAGTGATAAGTGTCCTTGGATGACATGCAGGTCACCAGTTCAAACCCACCCACCAGCAACTATTTGTTATTTTGCATTTATCAGTTCTGGAAAATTTTTGAAATACCTTATGTTTGTGTTGTCCATATATTATGGAATATCTGAAGTTTGTGTAAATACCAACATTCTAGAATATTCTATGTTTGCATAAATATCTGCACTCTCTGTCAAGGAGATCAGTTCTGTTCAGGCTGTTCACTGGTGTCAAGTAGTAAACGTCTTTTCTGTTCTAAGTGTTGTACTACACTGATGACTCTGCTTCGGATTTGGTCTTGATTGTGGTTTCAATGTGATATTGTTTGATGGAGACACCAAGTACTTCCAAAACATCTAAATCACTGTGGCCCCAATTAAGCAACACAGAAGCTTTTACCTACACAGACAGGAACTGGAAGAAAAGGAGTGCATCATTCCCAAGATCTGTATATTCAGGAGACAGATGGATTCAGAAACAGCAGTAAGTTGGCAACACATCAGGTATCCATCAGTATTTTCTGGAGAAGCTGGACATGGCCCAAAAAAATGGTTGAAAGGATTTGACCAAGTTGCCAGATACAACAGGTTGGATGACATGATGTGTATAGTAAATGTATAGTTTTACTTGGGCAGCATAGCCCAGCAATGGTTCAATAACAATAAAGAGAAGCTCTTTAGCTAAGACTACTTCCAGTTTGAACTGAAGTAAACATTTGGTGACAATAAATACCAAGTCTGCTTAGTAGACGAACAACTCAAGAACACGGCCCATCATCATGGCGGAATGACACAATCATACATGCAGAATGTTTTTGTCTTTTACAAAATTGTGAACCTGGATATGACAGAAGCTGAAAAAAATCTAAGATTTGTTGAAAAGAGTTGCAGAAGACATGTGCCAAGCTCTTCTGGTAAAGGATGACACAATAACAGAAGAATTCAGCAAGTGGTGCCAACACATTGAGGAAATGTGGCAGAAAAAGAGTCAGACAAAACAGTCATGATTGACTCCCAAATGTGGTCCCTATGGCAGTTTGTGGAAGACCTTCATCTAGCTTCTTTCACATGCTGTGTTGTAAGAGAAGAGGTACAGCTTTTCATGGCAGCCACAATTGTCAGACCGACTACACAAAGTACAGCATGGCCATGAAGGTCAACCCAATATATCAGGAGGAAACAGGAAATTTTTAAATTTGTGGTAAGTTCCTACAGGACCAAACTGCTGAGGTCATCAGTCCCTAGGCTTACACACTATTTAATCTAACTTAAACTAACTTATGCCAAGAAGAAATGATGATGATGTTTGGTTTGCAGGGCACTCAACTGCGCAGTTATAAGCGCCCATACAAATTCTCAACCTTTTCTGAGACCAATCGCGCCACTTTCATGAATGATGATGAAATGATGAGGACAACACAAACACCCATGCCCGAGGGGAAAGGTAATAGGGAATGTTGAAGAAGAGGTGTATCAACCTTTGGCACCAATCTCCACCACCAGTTGGACATGCCACTAAGAATCAACTCAGCCAACTTGGACTTATGCCGTCACTGTCAAACTACAACTCAACATCCTCCAACACACGTTCATCCAAATACTTCACCAAGTAAAATGCCCCGCAGAAGAATGGACATTTGGGGGAAGGAGGACAACACGTCAGTCTGTTTTCACTGTGGATGCCCTGGGCACATTGTTCACTACTGCAGAGAAATAAGACTAGTGTTTAAAGACTATTATGCTGCAGGACACCAACCATCACAACAGTCATGCCAGTCAACTGCAGACAAATATAGTCGACCTGTGTGAGAAAGCTCATCACCCTACCCTGGGTGAGTTCACATCCCAACATGCTGTAGTCATTCCCCATTGCCGTACAGACATACTAGCCAAGCACCTAGCTGTCAACTACGGGAAAACTAAATGAGGCGACCATCTACGGAGGTGAGACCACCACAGGTGAAAATCCCTCAAGGACAATAGTTACTGAGATAACAGGAAATCTCATCACATCGTCAACAATGGCCAACCAGCTAGCTGACTCAGGGGCTTCTTTATCTGTAACGTTGAATGCTTATTTCCACCACCTAAAGAAGACAATGTTCTGTGATACGAGGGCGATTGTACTGAAGGTCACAAATGGGAAATATATACAGCCAACAGGAACATGTATTGCAAGATTAGCTATCAATGACACAACACAGCCCTTTGAATCTGCTGTTGTAATAGAATGTGTGCATGGCATAATTCTCACACAGGACTTCTTGAAGGCATTATAGACTGTGGATGATCAGAGTTCCAGAGTGCTCTAGGCAGTTGTCCGCCATTGAAGACATCATTATCCTGCCACCATCAATGAGATGAGATCCATTCGTCAACTGAGAAGAACAGTTAAACTGTGAAGCTTTTGTCATCTACAAAAAGCTACTGAGATTCAAAAAAGAAATCTAAATCCATGGATGATCATAAGCATTGTACATGGTCAAGGATAACTCTGGATCACTATATGTACTGAGTAGCCACAATTCATCCCTAAAGGTTTGTGTGTAGAGACAGTCAAACCAGTCCCAGAAGGGCAGCTTAGTGTCATCGATGAAAAATCTTGCTCCACTACCATTACAGACAATGCAGGGGGGGAAGCTACTCGTATTATCAAACTCCCAATAGCATACAGCCTGATAGAGGAATATCTTTGGTGAGTAATAGGCATTCTGCATCAATATTCAGAGGCTTTCAAATACAGCATAGAGAAAAGACAGCCCAAATGCCCCATGATAAAGCATTGTATAAACAGTGGGGATCACCCTCCAATTAGTGCTCCTACAGTGTGTTGCTGGCTGAACAACAGAGAATTCACGAGGAAGTGGAGAAGATGCTGTAATATGACATCACTGAACCTTCAGAGAGATCCTCTCCAGTGGTCCTTCTGCTGAAGGAGGATGACACACAGCATTTCTACATTAACTGAGGAATGTCATGAAAAAATATGTCAAAAATACGTCATTAATGAAACCCTGGACTGCTTGAAAGGTGCAAAGTATTTCTCAACTCTGAACATGCAGATAGGATACTGAAAAATTGAGAGTGATGAGGCTGACTGAGAAAACACTGCCTTCATAACTCCTGGCAGCCTCTATGAGCTCAAAGTTTTCCCATTTGGACCACATAATGTTCCAGCCACAGTCGAATTTATGATGAGCCTGCTTTGGCACCTAAAATGGATTATGTGTCTTTGCTGTCTGGATGATACTATTATTTTTTCAAGGACATTTGAAGAACATCTAAGACACCTGGACTTGTTTTGATGTGTGTTCAGACTGAATGGTGTCCTCTTGAATCCTAAAAAGTGCCTCTTCATTGCCCAAGAAATAAAAATCTTTGGGCATCTAGTGAGTGGTGATGAAGTCCAACCTGATCCCGATAAAATAAAACCAGTCACGGATTTTCTGACTCCAAAGCACATTTGTTATGTGAGAAGTTTTCTCAGAATGTGCCTGTACTGCCAGTGATTTATAAAGAAGTTCTGTACCAGGGTACAGCCCTTGCAAGAGCTACTGCAAGGAAACACCAATTTTTTCTGGAACATGACACAAGGAAGATCCTTCCTTGTCCTCAAGGAGGTGCTAACATCTTCACCAGTTTTAACATTGTATGATGAGAACGTCAAGACAGAACTTGACATTGGCATTAGTGGTTTTGAGAAGGGGCAGTTCTAATACAAATTCAGGAAGGCCCTAGAGAGGTAACAGCTTATAATTCCACATTACTCCAAGGCTAAGAAGAACTATTACAACCAAGAAACAGTGTATTGCAGTTGACTGGGCCACCATCATCGACTTGTATCACCATTCTCTACGCTGGCTGACTAGCCTGAAGGATCTGTCAGGTTGAATGCTCAGATGGGCACTGGGTTTCAGGAGTCCATCATACAAAAACAGACATAAACACAAGGACATGGAATGCCCTTCAGAGAATCCTGTGGTGGAAAGCAGCATCATCAATGATATCTCAATCATCTGTGCATTAAATAATTGAACAGTGGGAAGATCTAGCACTGCTAAAAACCCAAAGCCTTGAAGAATGAGGAAGTAACCTAAGGAGGATTCTAATTAATAAATGGAGCATTGTATAAGAGGAACTATGATCTGAAGGGGTGGTAATGGTTGCTCATCATTCCAGTTCATCTGAGGCCAGTCATCCTAAAATATTTCCACAATGCTCCAACATCTGGCCACCTGGGATCTGTGAAGAGTTGAGACATAATCAGATGCAGGTTTCACTGATCAGGCCTTTACCAATCCCTTAGACAATATGGCAGCCACTTCAAGGAATGCCAACAATGGAAGCACAGGCCATAATTACATCTGGAGCATCCGGTACCCATTCCACCTGCAGCAGTGCCATTCCACAGAATTGGAATCAAACTCTTGAGGGTCCTGAAGTCATAAAATGGGAACCTATGCATAATAGTCTGCAGTGACTAGATCACTTGCTTCGTGGTCACCAAAGCTTCATAAATTGCAACATTCCTTGCTGAAGGAATCATTCTGAAGCACAGAGCACCCCTTGTGATAATCTGACCATGGGAAAGTTTTCCGATCCAGACTACTATCAAAGATTATTTCATGTTGCGACACCACCCACAAGCTGACCGTTGCTTACCATCTCTAAATGAATGGCCTCACAGAATGCTTTAAGATGTTAGCAGATATGCACATGGTGTGTGTGTGTGTGTGTGTGTGTGTGTGTGTGTGTGTGTGTGTGAGAGAGAGAGAGAGAGAGAGAGAGAGAGAGAGAGAGAGAGAGAGAGAGATCCAAGACCTTTGCTACTTCTTGGGCACATGTATGTCAGCCAGTTATTGCAAAAGGATGTCTGGAATGAACTTTATGCAGACACACTGTCAATCAGTAAGCAACGCATGTGTCTGAAAATTGGAATGGATGTTCTCATTTTCAGCAAACAATTCATTGATATTATTCACTACACTGCTTTAAGTGAAATATACGTACGAACCATCAAACCATCAAAGCTGCCTGGCAAAAATTAATACTTACCTGATAATGGAAAAGTGTGCCTTCTGTAAGCATCTCCCCTGCAACTGTCAACTTGTTCAAAAGCATGTTGTTCACTGACTGATTCCACTGTGGCAGACCATGCAACATACGAAGTAGTAATATGCACTCTTCAGCAACTGTGCTTGAATAAGATGCAGTCAATGGAACTCTTATTTTGGTTTGTTGGGTTCCACGTCCAGACTCTAGAAACATTTAACATTTCACTTATCTCCTGTCAAAAATACGTGAAGAAAACTACAATATATACTGCTTCAGAATATTACAGTACATACCAATGTCCTGAAGAACAGGATCTTTTGGACACAGAAGAGCAGTAGAACCCAACAGGCGGAATAATTTGTCAAGCACTGCTGCTTTTTTCTGTGGAATGGTGGTATCCCATGCAGGTAATACAGCTTGAAGTGTTCTTAAGGCTAGGATCTGCAGACAAAAATGAAGTCCCGCATAGCAGCATTTATTAAAATTTAGTTCTCTAAAAGTCTCCATTAATCACTCATTACAGTTTATTCAATATCAGCAAAATATCACTATATTACTGAACAAACACCTGCTGTTTCCCTTTTTTTCTACTATCATGGCTGCAATTAAGCACTGGTATGTATATTAACATCGCACTGCAACCACTTTCTATAATATCCCTGGACAAATTTCTTCAAAAAAGCTTACAGCTCTTGTTGCTAGACTTTAAACTACATACTTTTGAGGTTTGTAATCAGGCATCATTGTTTTAAGGAACAGCCAAAAATGACACACAGGTATGTCTTGAGAGTAGATAACATTTTAAATGTTGTGTTTTTCTTAGAGTCCTTGAATTTGTTGTGACACACAACTGGGACAATGCACAATGTAGGTGCCACTGTCATTAGGTCCACAGCTAAAGTAAAGTGTATTATAAAAATGAAGTAGATTTCTTGATAATCTTGCTTAGCTGTTATTTGTTGTACGTTTACATACAGTTAATGAATCACAATACCAAAGCACCTTCGAATATGTTAGTTGACCTCACACACAATACTTTCTTGGCAATTGCATTTACTCTGGGTCTCGGAATACTTCATCAATCTACAGAGACAATTTTGCATTTATTTCTCAGTTGTTCCAAAAAATTCTAGTTATTTCTCCAGTAATCATATTTTTCAAAAACTCTAGAGTGAAAACCTCACACATAACTTCAAGGCAAATTTATTCATCATTTTCCATGAACATGTGACACACAATATTCATTATTAACCAATGAACACTAAGATGTTATCTTAAATTTTCAAGTATTTACCTTGTACCGGTTTGAAGAACATGTCATTTTTGCACCCATGTGGAAAACAATGAACTTCAACAAATAAACTTCACTTTCTTTCCAATTACTGCTGTGATAATGGGAAAAACAACTGCTCATTCTGAGTTAATCAGGGCTTACTTCCAACCAAGCTGTGTTTCTTTCATTTGGTTATAGCATCAGTATCTCAAACCTATTGACTTTTGAAAACCGTTTGCCTCAGTGCATCACAAAACCTATTACAAAACTTAACATACTACACATAATTGGTTAATCTTGTCCATTATGTTCGGTGAATTACATTAAACATTCATGAACACAATACTGAATCTAGGTAATGGCCTCTTGCAATTTAATACTATAATTTCATATCATTTTTAGGTGATCCTGGAGGGCTCCACTCAAAACCTATCTTTCCCATTAAGTGAGAAATGAGTAATGGGCATATCCTGCTATGCTGTAAGAATACACTGTATGCATTATTAATTTTGAAACTTCCTGGCAGATTAAAACCGTGTGCTGGACCAGGACTTGAACCTGGGAACTTTGCCTTTCACGTGCAATTGCTAGAGATCCTGTGATGACTACGAGGAAGATCAAGTATTTGATTTTGCTCTGATCATGTTTTCTGCATGAATATGTACTAATAGCAGTTAGTTATCAATCAATGTGTTGGCTCAAATGACATCTTCTGCTGGATCAGAAGTCACCCAGTCTTCTTATGGAATGTTGAGCACAACTTTGCCCTGTGAATAGTCATGCTGGTTATAAGACTGTAAGCATAGGCCTTCTATCATTAATCACTGAATTACGATATGTAAGCCATTTTTGTATGATCATCCTGTACAAGAATAAGAGAGGACCATACAATCCCAACCTTGGAAAGAACCCACACTGATAAACAATAGTCAAGGATTTCTTGAATAAAGTTTCTGTAAGTGATCTCTTTTTCTATAAAATTACAATTCCTTAGAATTTTTCCAAATATTCAGAATTTATTCAGTGGGTTCCAAATGGTTAAATTTATTTTGTTATTAGACTTTAAACTGCTGTGTTCCCTGGCTACCATCAATACAATTGCATACCGCAGGTTGCCACAGTTCTGGGCTGCTAACGATACTTTCTCTGGAGGTCAAATGAAAACATGCTGCATAAACAGACAGATGCCAGGTTGTTTTCAGTTGAATTTCCTGCAGGCACCACGGTACCCTGTCGTACCAGCCTTGCCACAAATGATGCTGCCATAGTGGCACTACATCGCTTATGCGAGTTACTTGTCTCCACCAGTATCCTTCTGCTGAGTGAGTATTTAGGCCATCACCTGATCGATCTGCAGCCAGTTCACACTCCAGGCTTACACTGGCTGCACCTAGCAGCTCATCAATCGGAGCTCACATAGCTGAGCCAATGAGGAGTATTTCCATACTGTGTCCATGTGTCCTTGAGCTACCACCTCCACTGACCTCGTCTAAACTGTCCTTGAGGTGCCACCTTGCTGAACCTCATTTCTGCCATCCTCTAGCTCACCACCTTCATTGGACTCTATCTTCAGCCCACCTATGAGCAACTTACTGTTCTCCACTGGCCATGACCTCGCAGACTTCATTTGTACAAGAATATTCCAGTGCATCCTAGGTAATTGATTTTCAGCATGAACCACATAGTGCGAACTGATGTCTCAGGAAACTGCATTACTTCATTCAATTCGTTAGACTTAATAAACATAACAACTATTCTTTGCTAGTATCAAAATGAATCAAATCAGTGCTAGCAGATGGGCGGTTTACTGCAGACATTGTCTTCTGCTCATGCCATACATCAGGTAGTGTGTGTGTGTGTGTGTGTGTGTGTGTGTGTGTGTGTGTGAGAGAGAGAGAGAGAGAGAGAGAGAGAGAGAGAGAGAGAGAGAGAGAGATATGTTAGAACTTTGTGTAGTTATGATATGTGCTCAATTAGTAGGGGTTGCCTCCAAAGTAAGACCCATTTGAGTCCACATGTCTGCATTTGTTCTTTCCGCTAATCAAAACTTTTCTGCATGCTGTTATCCGTAACACCTTGCAGGAGCTCTGGCAGTTTTTTCCTTCTTCTGGAACCCAAGAACACTCCTCTAGTAAACTGCTCACCCAGCGCCAAAGAGCTGATCGATTATCATGAAAATTATCACAATATAAAAACACAGTTGAAGGTCAAAAACAGTTGTGCACTAATAATGTATGAGACATAATTTCTTAATAATGCTAGTGCTCCATTTTCTTTTTTGTGGATTACGTATATCCACTGTGAACTTACGATTTCACTGCTACTCATTTCTAGTTTCAACCAGATGTTTGTTTAAAGTACCATTTGCATATTAGTAAAATTAATAACTGAGAGCAATTACAGGACTTTGTCCAGTTGCATATCATTACGCAAACTGTCATTTTTGACTGCAAAATGTGTGAAAATGAGTGCCCCAAGAGAATGGCCGGTTTCATTCATGCTTTTTATGACAACTCTTGAGGCCTTTTCGTGTTGATTCTGAGCAATGGTGCATCCAAAATGTTTTCCTTGGCCACCCATAACAAAACTCCGCGATTTTAATGCTGGATATCACAGTTCTGACCTCTGTTGTGGAAGCATTGTGAGAAAGGGTGAGATGTGGGTAAGGGGAGGTGTGACATGGTGTGACATGTCCAAGGGTCATGTTGCTGGGTGCCACGCTATTGTACCATTACAGAGGAAGGTCATAGGCACCTCTGAGATAAATTTTGAATTTTTGCATCATAATGAGAGAAAATTAAGGGGTTTCAAAAAACTTACCCTTCAATTTTTTGTGCAATTTAACTAAGTATGTGAAAAAAGTAAAATTTCTAAAGATGCTTAGTCTGGTGTACGAATATAAAGAACTGGCACTTAGTAGCAATGAGCACTAAAAGGAGCTAACTATGGCTAAAGCCAGCCGAGTATTTATACACTACTAAGATCTGATGGGCATCTGAAATACATAAAATAATGAATAGGCCAAGCTATCAAACACAAGGAAAATGTAATAAATTATGCTCGGCACAGCTATTCCACAAAATAAGAGTGACTAAAGTGGGTGAACTTAATACATACGAAAAAGTCAAGAAATTAAAATGACCTGCTGGCCACAGAAAACAGAAAAGGAAGATTATGGGTTAACATGTTGACTACAAAGTCATTAGAACTGGAGCACAAACTCAGATTGGGAAAGCATTAGCAGATAAATTGGGCATGTCCACTTAACAGGAGTCAACATGGCATTTGTCTAAAGTGATTCAGGGAAATCACAGAAAGCCTAGATCTGCGTGCTGAACAAATATTTCAATCATCATCCTTCTGAATGTTAATCTGGGGTCTTAACCAATGTTGTGTCTTACTCAGTACTGCAAACAGATAGACAAAAACTGATTATTTTCCTCTTCCCTACAAAAGCACATAGCAAATTAACTAAGAAAAAATGAAGTATGAAGGTTGCTGCAAGTGGTGCAGCTGGATGCTGGCTACTGCCAACACTTTCCCCTGTTGTACCTCCTCCTACTCATCCTATACCTTTTTTCTATATTTATTCCATGCTCCACAAAGCTGGAGTGGAGCAGAGTTACCTCTATTAAGGAGGACATTCACCAAAGGCTCAGCTGGTAACTGACTTTTTCTATATAACTGTCTTCTATTTGGTTAGTAGTAATCAATTCACATAAAGATTTTTATAATTGCATTCTGCATTTCCCACTGTCATATTTATACATAATCATGGATATTCTCTCAACAGTTACTTACATTCGATGAAAAACTACAATCAAGCACGTGCTGAACTTGTCTCACATATACACTCCCAATTAGCATTGTATCAACTTCAACAATCAGGTTTGCATTCACTTTTCAAGTCGAACTTTATTTACATGAGCATTCACTGAAATGGTTGACCATTTGCAGTTATAAATTTAATCCAATGAAGTAGGAGACAATGACTAACCCAAATGCTAGTCACTAAGTTACTGTAACAGGAAGGAATTAAACTGACCTGTTTATGCAAAGTCACGGTGATGCTTCTGTCCTGCGCTCCTGCTATGGACAGCAGAAGGCTTATCCAAGGTGGTGAGCTGAGAGCTAAGCACATGGAATTTGACACTGCAATAGCACGAACGAAACCCAATGATGCCCATTCCGAGTAATGCGTGACAGCGAGGAGCTGAGGCTGTGTTGGTGTCTCTGACATTCTGTTGCCAAGCTGTACAAACAGAGGTATGCTTTAATAAGAAACATGAATTATTGTTTACAAGTTCTGGGAACAACATGAAGACATGTACAGTAATATGAACTATAATTATTCTCCAGCAAAACAAAGAGTAATCCTATTAAGCCTACCAATTTTTCCAAATGTGTGTTTAGCACTTTCTGGAATGACACCTTATATGATCAGTCAGTTGTACCAAAAGGAAACTTCACATGAGAAAACTAGAAAGATCTGAGACGAAATTGCGGAACATTACTTACATTCAGAGGGCAAAATTTCAGTACTGACAATAAGTACATTTAAAATACAAGACACTGCGATAACTTTGGGAACTAATAGCCCCTTCCTTGGGGAAGCTTAAAATGTAAGGGCACATCCGTCAGACCACAGTACGAGACACATCCACCTGTAGTGTAGACAGCACCCATAATTATTTTGATTCTGAATATTTATTTGAATTTTTTACACTTGTTTGGGAACTAGCACAGTGTCACTGTTGTAAATAGTGTTTCATTTATGAGTTGTTGAGAGAAATCAATATTTCTACACCTGTCACAACTTCGTTCACAAAATTTTTGCCTTCCTCCTCGTAACACAGCTGCATGTTAACCTCAATCACATTCACTTTGCCTTGCAGTTGCCAGTCAACAGTGTGGATATCAACCATACACAATGTTTATGGTATCTATGAGTCTTTGTAACAATAGTGCAAAATGCTGTCTCACAAATTTCCAGTCAGTCATTCCCGAGTTCATAAATTGTCCACCTTTTGCATGCATATCTGTTTCGTCTTCTATAATTTATTACACTATTCTCACACCACATCCTCACACACATACTTGTACCTATATAATGAACCCACTTTACTGTGGACTTCAGCAGCATTATAGCCCTCTGCATAACAAAACTGAACCACACTATGCAACTCACACTTGACAAATAATTCAAAGTGAAGAGCCATTGAACCATCCTCACAGCTGAGCTCCTACAAAATAGGCCAGCTGTACTGAGGGCAAATGGGATGCCTGTCATTTCGGACAAGTCTCCATCACCTTCCACATCACTGCTGATATCGCAATGCTATTGCAGGTCGGATAGAAAAAGAAGAAAAAATGTTTGTACCACCTTTTCATATAAATTTATCAGAATTATTCTGAATTTCTTTAATCTTTTCCTATCATACAACTTGGTGAGGATATGAAACATTACTGCAAGTTATTTCACACACATTCATCCAACACTGAAGATATTTAGCTCTGTTACCATTTTCTATAGCACTAGGACATGTATTCTGTTTGTCACAGCAAAGTTCTGAGTTTCCTGTGCAGCTAGTAGTTTGCATTACATTAGGACAATTATTTCAACAACTCTACTTTTTATATTGACTTGTGTGTTCAACCAAAACAGTCTTTTTCAGTTCGATATAATGGGAATATAGGCACCTCTTTTGTTCCCTGTGCCAAAATTTCAAGGTATGCACTTTGTCCAATGTTACATTATTTCCATTCATAAAGTACCACATGTACATTTGTTTGGTGTATTTTGTTTCATGCACCTGTAAGATCAGTTCTCAAATTTGTATCAGAGGTTAAAAAAGAACTAGTTAAAATCGGATTTTTTTCAGGGTTCAATTAATTTTGAATTTAATGTAATAATTTTGTGTCTAGTTTTTTTCTAACTGTAGCAATGTTTGCTGATAAATACAGGTGTACTCAAAGATGATGCCTCTACTATTTGATGGTTTCTTACCTTCAGTCCTAAATTATCTACAGCTATCAAAATAATATTTTTTTTTTGTGCTTGGTGGTGACAGTTATAGTTATCTTGTAGAACATGCATGTTTCAATACATTTCTTGGGTATTCCCCATACGGTAAGGGAGACAACAAATATTTCTATGAATGAAGCATTCTTCAGAGAACTGCCGAATCACCGTGGCTGAATATATGATGTTTTGACAATAGACATAGTTGTTACCATCAAGGACATTGATGGGATGATACCAGAAACCCACACCACTCAAACTTCATACAAGTGGGTATCCCCACATTTTGTCTGTGGCAGAAAACTGGATATTCTGTTCATGAAAAAGGTCACATTTATGAACCCCCAAGAGCTGCTGATACAATACTTCTTTATTAGATATAACTTTTGAACAAAATGATCATCATCAGGAAACATAAAATTATTCATAGCAGTCAGTGTGTTATCATTCTTCCTGTGATGGAAAAAAACCCACAATGTGTAACTGTTGTCAGAAGTAAAATGCATAAATACAGTTAAAGAATCTTAGCACATTGTCTATATTCAAGTGTACTGCAGACATATGGAGTGCTCTCTAGATACTCATGCCATATGCAAAGTGCAGACCATCATCAGATGGTAGCACTGACTTTTTTTACAAGATTTACATTTGTGTCTTCACGAAAAGCTCTCCTTTACATATTACATCCACATCTACATAGATACTCTACAAACCACCATACGGTTCAGAGAAAAACAATTGTCTGTATGCCTCTGTATGAGTCCTAATTTCTCATATCTTATCCCTGTGGTCCTTAGATGCAATGTACATTGTCAGCAGCTGAATAGTTCAGCAGCCAGCTTCAAATGGCAGTTCTCTAAATTTTCTCAATAGTGTTTCTCAAAAAGAACGTTGCCTTTCCTCCAGAGATTCCTATTTGAGTTCTTCAAGCATCTCTGTAACACTTACGTGTTGTTTGAACTTACTGGTAACAAATCTAGCAGCTCACCTCTGAACTGCTTCGATGGCTTCACTCAGTCCAACCTGCTACAGATCCCAAACACTGGAGCAGTACTCGAGAACAGGTTGCACCAGGGGCCTATATGCGGTCTCCTTTACATGTGAACCACTCTTTCCTAAAATTTTCTCAATAAACAGAAGTCAACTATTTGTTTTCCCCACCACAGTTCTCACATGCTTGTTCCATTTCATATTGCTTTTCAATGTTATGCCCAGATATTTAAACGACTTGACTGTGTCAAGCAGGACACTAGTAATACTGTAACCAAACATTAAAGGTTTTTTCTTACTACTCATATGCATTAACTTACATTTTTCCACACTTTGAGCTAACTGCCATTCATCACATTGACTATAAATTTGGTCTAAGTCATCTTGTGTCTTCCTACAGTCACTCAACTTTGACACCTTACCATACTCCACAGCATCATCAGCAAACAACCACAGACTACTGCCCACCTTGTCCGCCAAATCATTTATGTATATAGAAAACAACAGTAGTCCTATCATACTTCCCTGAGGCACTCCTGACAATACCCCTGTCTCTGATGAACACTCACTGTCCAGCACAAAATACTGGGTTCTATTATTTAAGACGTCTTCAAGCCATTCACATATCTGTGAACTTATTACATATGCTTGTACGTTTGTTAACAGCCTGCAATGGGGCACCATGTCAAACGCTTTCTGGAAATCTAGAAATATGGAATCTGCATGTTGCCCTCCATCCATGGGTCACAATATATCATGTGACAAAAGGGCAAGCTGTGATGCTTTCTAAAACCACACTGATTTGTGGACATAAGCTTCCCAATCTCAAGAAATGTTAATATTATGCTCTTTAAAACACCTTTACATTCAAATTTGCAGTTCCACTGCTTCTGCTCATTCAGGGAATACATTGACTTGTGAAGTTTTCTTTCAAGTCCAATTTGCTATTCACATTTGGTTCATTTAAGTGCACAAACTGTGTGCTAATAGCAAATTCTGAAATATAATAGATGCTTAATACACCCCAATATAAGGAATTACTTACTGAAAAAGTTGTCAACAGTTCAATGCACTTAATAACACATTCCATTTACATTTTTCATGATTATACACCATAAATTCATAGTCCCTGTAAAAAACCCATAAGATCAATGCTAAAAATTCCCCAATTTTGCATTTCTTCCAAGTAAGGTTTACCTCAATTCTAAGTTCTTACTTGAAGTCTTGCTTGACTTCATCCCATTTTCTTACTACTGACATTTGATGTGACTGAACGAGTTATAAATGGCACAAAAGACAAATGGTTCACATCACAGGTTGTGACGGGGAGTTAAGGGAATATTTTAAGCCATTGTGGGAAGTGGAGATGTGAGAGAGGAAATGCTGACATAATCAATGAGCAGTGTTGTCAATACAACTTGCAACCTTTAGCTTCACTGTGCAATTATGATACAACTACTGCCAGTCTGCAGCGATAATGGAAACACAAGACAGTTGACACAAAGTGTTCTGGACTGAGCCAATACATGACAAAGGGTCCCAGCCACTACCTTTTCTTGTGCCACTTATAACTCGGTCTCGTTGTTTTGCACGTATTTCTGATGTAGAGTATTCAGGAACAATATCAATCATCAACCTTTTAAATTCAAACATTGAGTCTTGAAAAATATGCTTGATCATAATTGAGGAAATGTCATCCATTTATGGCTAGTGAACTCTTATTGGCTGGGGACTTGTTATATCACCCAATAGTCAGTGCAGCCACCACACCGCACTAACACACATAAACTGAGCTCACCTACTGGATGTGTGGAGAGGGGCAGTGGCCCTTCAGTGATGGGAGGGCTAGTAGGGGTCGTAGCATTTTGTGAAGTGCTGAAAATATACTTTTCATGCAGATGATGTGCTACAACAGAGACGCCACATGGAAATGGAACAAGGGTTTTGTGCTAGCACATTTTATAGACTTTCGTGTTCGAATATGACACGATAAGTTGCAACCTCAACAAACGCTATTCATGTTTTGCACCACACAAACTACACACCATAGATCATAAATATTGGCAGCAGTGATAGAGGACATCATGCGAAACTGTAGCACCTGAGTTTTCTTCCAAATTTACATTTCACACAGTGTGCAGAAACTCACTGAGCCAAGTTATAATAAGCTTATAACATCAATTGGGGAAGTTAAATCATTTTTTCACATCTCTGTTTCTCTCATAAAGCCTAAAGTAACACTTTAACAGTGATGAGCTCGTAAGAAAAGCATTACACAATAACCGCAGTGGTGACAAAGTATGTCATTAAGCAGATGTCTGCAATTATACTTATGGTTTAATCACGTAGCTGTTGTGACATTTTTGCTTTAATTAAACATGTTCATTTATTATTATTATTATTATTATTATTATTATTATTATTTTGGAGTGAGCATGAATGACGATCTCTCAAAAACGCATGTTTTGAATGTATAATTTGTGGTCGTATCACGTCGGAAAACAACTCGATTACCTTGTACCCAGATACCAATTTCAATTTTTTGACGAGTTTTATTTGCTGTTACACATCTGTGATTTTTTAAAAACTAGTAAAATTCATTATCCAAATTAATTTTATAGTACATTTCATTTCCTTCACTTAGACAGATTTTATACAAAGCATTGGACAGCACTGTGATTTTTAATCATACGTTGTTTTTGTTCATATTTTTGGAGGCTTTAACATCTTCCTCAATTCTGCATTTTCTTCAATTTTGCGTTTTTTAAGTCTGGGCCACACGAAAATGTAAAATAGGGGTTTCACTGTAATGACTAAATAAACAATCAATTAATAATATATTACTCATCAGTAGGTACATTACTATTTGTATGCAAGGAAATAAATAATAATTCCGAAGACTTACCAGTACAATGTCCCTCAAAAGAGAAGCCAGTATTCTGGTTGCAGATTCTTGCACATTATTTCCTTCAATTCCACAAGAAATTGCTACTGTTCTAAGCAGAGTTATGGTTGCTTGCTTCAAAAGTCTTGTTGGTTGTATTGCCTTGCCAGTTACCCTCAATACTAGAAAAAGAAAAATTATACACTATATGTTAATTTCTTTTCAATTTAAAAGAGCACATCATAATTACTACTTTTTAAGTTCTAACTGTGCGTGTGTGTGTGTGTGTGTCTGTAATTTGAAACAATGAAATACCTACCTGTCTTAAAATTCTCTGTTTTGCACCATTTACAGACAATGGAAAATTATCCACATTGGTGAAGATTTATACAGTCAGCTCCTTCATTTTCAACAGATATTAAATGAATTCAAACACCAGTCCAGATAGTCACATGTGTTAGCATGCCACTTCTGGGATTCAAGGAGTCATGCTGGCCATAGACTGAATCCACCTGCTGCATTAATGACCAAGGCCAATGTGCTGGCCTGCCTGGGTGTGGTTTTTAGGCAGTTTCCCCCATATATGACTAAGTGAATACCAGGCTGGTACCCACATCCTGTTTCAATTACATAATTTGCAAACATCTCAAAAATGCATACACAGTTTCATAGGGGATAATATGAAATGCAGACAGATGGGGAACACAGATTCTGTTGAGGGGACCGGGGGGTGGGCGGTGGGGGGTGGGGGACAGGAAGTGCATCTGGCCGCTCTTTACCACTAACACTGCCAAATCCAGAATAAAAGTCCAAGACAGGAAAGAGAAGACAGGAAGAAGAAATGCATTCAAACAATGCTGTTGCTGTGACCACCAAAAGATACGAGCCAGAACCATACACAAAGAGAATGCCACATGGCAAGGCCAGCCTACAGAGAGGCACAACACAGTTATTGTCAGACAATATAGATGGTGTCCACAACACAGTGTGTGCTATGATTCCACCTTATGCCACCCAAACATTTCCCAGCTGTACATTCATCTGTCAAAAGCAGGTATAAGCAGATGCACAGGTCCATTCCGTAAGTTAGTTTGTCAGTATCAACCGTGCCTCAAAACAACGTCAGGCCTTATCTACACTGCTATCCAGAGGAGCCCAACTGGACATTATACTAGTTAAATTAGTCATCATTCACTGGATTCAGGACTAGACCAGTGTTAAAAGATTGATCAGTGCAACTGAACATTTAACTACATTGGCATGCATCAACTTCATACTCAAGTAATGTACAATTTATATTAATACATTATTGGAAATTGTTGCTAATCTGTATTCCAATCATTTATGCCATAGTGTGCCTAAACCTATTTGGATCTGTGACAAAGCCATATAGTTGCCACATGCAAGAACATTGCTGTGGTTAGGCTTCGCACCTACCCAGCCAGCAATCACCATTACATCCAAGGGAAGTAATTACGTAACCCATAGGGACCTGGCCCCACCCATGAACCATGGACCTTGCCGTTGGTGGGGAGGCTTGCGTGCCTCAGCGATACAGATAGCCATACCGTAGGTCCAACCACAACGGACGGGTATCTGTTGAGAGGCCAGACAAATGTGTGGTTCCTGAAGAGGGGCACCAGCCTTTTCAGTAGTTGCAGGGGGCAACAGTCTGGATGATTGACTGATCTGGCCTTGTAACACTAACCAAAACAGCCTTGCTGTGCTGGTACTGCGAACAGCTGAAAGCAAGGGGAAACTACAGCCATAATTTTACCCCAAGGGCATGCAGCTTTACTGTATGGTTAAATGATGATGGCATCCTCTTGGGTAAAACATTCCAGAGGTAAAATAGTCCCCCATTCGGATCTCCAGATGGGGACTACTCAAGAGGATGTCGTTACCAGGAGAAAGAAAACTGGCGTTCTATGGGTCAGAGCGTGGAATGTCGGATCCATTAATCGGGCAGGTAGGTTAGAAAATTTAAAAATGGAAATGGATAGGTTAAAGTTAGATATAGTGTGAATTAGTGAAGTTCGGTGGCATGAGGAACACGACTTCTAGTCAGGTGACTACAGGGTTATAAACACAAAATCAAATAGGGTTAATGCAGGAGTAGGTTTAATAATGAATAGGAAAATAGGAATGCGGGTAAGCTACTACGAACAGCATAGTGAACGCATTATTGTGGCCAAGACAGATACGAAGCCCACGACCACCACAATAGTACAATTTTATATGCCTACTAGCTCAGCAGATGACGAAGAAATTGAAGAAATGTATGATGCAATAAAAGAAATTATTCAGATAGTGAAGGGAGACCAAAATTTAATAGTCATGGGTGACTGGAATTCATCAGTGGGAAAAGGGAGAGAAGGAACATAGTAGGTGAATACGGATTGGGGGTAAGAAACGAAAGAGGAAGCCACCTGGTAGAATTTTGCACAGAGCACAACCTAATCATAGCTAACACTTGGTTCAAGAATCATAAAAGAAGATTGTATACATGGAAGAAGCCTGGAGATACTGACAGGTTTCAGATAGATTATATAATGGTAAGACAGAGATTTAGGAACCAGGTTTTAAATTGTAAGACATTTCCAGGGGCAGATGTGGACTCTGACCACAATCTATTGGTTATGAACTGTAGATTAAAACTGAAGAAACTGCAAAAAGGTGGGATTTTAAGGAGATGGGACGTGGATAAACTGACTAAACCAGAGGTTGTACAGCGTTTCAGGGAGAGCATAAGGGAACAAGTGACAGAAATGGGGGAAAGAAATACAGTAGAAGAACAATGGGTAGCTTTGAGGGATGAAGTGGTGAAGGCAGCAGAGGATCAAGTAGGTAAAAAGATGAGAACTAGTAGAAATCCTTGGGAAACAGAAGAGATACTGAATTTAATTGATGAAAGGAGAAAATACAAAAATGCAGTAAGTGAAGCAGGCAAAAAGGAATACAAACATCTCAAAAATGAGATCGACAGGAAGTGCAAAATGGCTAAGCAGGGATGGCTAGAGGACAAATGTAAGGATGTAGAGGCTTATCACACTAGGGGTAAGATAGATACTGCCTACAGGAAAATTAAAGAGACCTTTGGAGAAAAGAGAACCACTTGTATGAATATAAAGAGCACAGATGGAAACCCAGTTCTAAGCAAAGAAGGGAAAGCAGAAAGGTGGAAGGAGTATATAGAGGGTTTATACAAGGGCGATGTACTTGAAGACAATATTATGGAAATGGAAGAGGATGTAGATGAAGATGAAATGGGAGATATGATACTGCGTGAAGAGTTTGACAGTGCACTGACAGACCTGAGTCGAAGCAAAGCTCCAGGAGTAGACAACATTCCATTAGAACTACTGAAAGCCTTGGGAGAGCCAGTCCTGACAAAACTCTACCATCTGGTGAGCAAGATGTATGAGACAGGCGAAATACCCTCTGACTTCAAGAAGAATATAATAATTCCAATCCCAAAGAAAGCAGGTGTTGACAGATGTGAAAATTCCCGAACTATCAGTTTAATAAGTCACGGCTGCAAAATACTAACGCGAATTCTTTACAGACGAATGGAAAAACTAGTAGAAGCCGACCTTGGGGAAGATCAGTTTGGATTCCGTAGAAATATCGGAACACGTGAGGCAATACTGACCATACAACTTATCTTAGAAGCTATATTAAGGAAAGGCAAACCTACATTCCTAGCATTTGTAGACTTAGAGAAAGCTTTTGACAATGTTGACTGGAATACTCTCTTTCAAATTCTGAAGGTGGCAGGGGTAAAATTCAGGGAGCGAAAAGCTATTTACAATTTGTACAGAAACCAGACGGCAGTTATAAGAGTCGAGGGGCATGAAAGGGAAGCAGTGGTTGGGAAGGGAGTGAGACAGGGTTGTAGCCTCTCCCCAATGTTATTCAATCTCTATATTGAGCAAGTAGTGAAGGAAACAAAAAAAAAAATCCACGGAGAAGAAATAAAAACTTTGAGGTTCGCCGATGACATGGTAATCAAAGGACTTGGAAGAGCAGTTGAACGGAATGGATAGTGTCTTGAAAGGAGGATATAAGATGAACATCAACAAAAGCAAAACAAGCATAATGGAATGTGGTTGAATTAAATCGGGTGATGCTGAGGGAATTAGATTAGGAAATGAGAGACATAAAGTAGTAAAGGAGTTTTGTTATTCGGGGAGCAAAATAACTAATGATGGTCGAAGTAGAGAGGATATAAAATGTAGACTGGCAATGGCAAGGAAAGCATTTCTGAAGAAGAGAAGTTTGTTAACATCGAGTATAGGTTTAAGTGTCAGGAAGTCGTTTCTGAAAGTATTTGTATGGAGTGTAGCCATGTATGGAAGTGAAACATGGACGATAAATAGTTTGGACAAGAAGAGAATAGAAGCTTTTGAAATGTGGTGCTACAGAAGAATGCTGAAGATTAGATGGGTAGATCATATAACTAATGAGGAAGTATTGAATAGGATTGGGGAGAAGAGAAGTTTGTGGCACAACTTGAATAGAAGAAGGGATCGGTTGGTAGGACATGTTCTGAGGCATCAAGGGATCACCAATTTAGTATTGGAGGGCAGTGTGGAGGGTAAAAATCGTAGAGGGAGACCAAGAGATGAATACACTAAGCAGTCATAAGGATGTAGCTTGCAGTAAGTACTGGGAGATGAAGAAGCTTGCACAGGATAGAGTAGCATGGAGAGCTGCATCAAACCAGTCTCAGAACTGAAGACCACCACAACAACAACAACAGCAACAACAACAGAGGGACCTGATTATCCACACGTGTGTAAGTTGGCTATGATCTGCCAGCCACCAGACAGTATCCCATGTGCCAACAGAGGTCACTGGCCCCATATACCTATTCTCCTCCATGAGTCAAGTGACTGAAAATATTGCCTACAGTATCCTGGGATCCAGGCTGTATTTAGGCTGGTGCTCGAGTCAGGAAGAGCAGTCCACTTAGAGTGGGCTTCCTGGACCAAACACTGAGTGCAGTAGCATTCTATCAATCAGGAACTCACTTTCGAGCCATTACAATAATGACAGTCCATTTCACGTCAGTGATCAGTTAGTGGACTGTGTTTGGTTGATCATACTGGGACTTCGAAATGGAATTGTCCTCCTGAGACTTTAACTCGTACTGTGTCAAAACTTGTAAAATTTGGCTGTCACAGTGCAAAGTGTATTTACTAGTTAGTAATATTGCTAGCAGTGTTTTTCTTCCTAAAGGCCTTCAGCCTTTAGACACTACAAATGTTTATTTGTTCTTCCAAGAAATGATGTCTTTGTCAAGTGAGTAATTCTTATAATGTACTAAAACACAGGTCAGACAAGATATATTCTCTCTTATTAAATAGACTTTGTTCTACCATATATACATGAAAATTTCTTGCCTGCCAAACCAGATGGACACAAAAAAAGTCACCTCCATAACTGCAAGGAGTTCTCTTCCTGACATTTGACATGAAGTACATTTGGTGAATACAACAGCTGTAATTGTCTTTAAAAGGAACCACCTGAAGGGCATCCAAAAACTGCAAACCAGAGAAGGAAACATCAATGAAGTGTGCTATATGGTACTGGATAGTCAGTCATTAAAAGAAATGTAAAAACTAATCTTTCAACAACATCCGGATTGTTTAAAGAAGAATCCCACTCATTTGTGCATGTGCTGCTCCAGCACTTCATGCCTGAAGCAAAATGAAATCATAGCAGAAAGTGTAATCTTGTGGCCCTGCACCAAAAAAGACAAAGTCAAAAGGGGTTGTTCTATCCTACTGATTACCTTGAAAGGGAAAAAACAATTACTTGTGATTAATGTGGACATCTTCTGGACCAACTGCATTAAAATTACGGGTATCAGAAAGGTTTAAAATGTGTTTCTTGTAAATAAAATCATAGAAGTCTTCTCTGTCTTAGCAGCTGCAGTTTCTCACAAACTTACTGAATCCATTTTTTGATACAATGGAGTATGCAAGCCACTTTATAAGCATTTTCTTCCCATTGAGGTGGGAAGTTTACAATGGGACAGAAGCTCTAGGTTTGAACAAGTAGAAGGTGGTTCTGAGGACATTATGAAGTCCATACGATAATGTAGTGCATGCTAATATGACGACACTCGACACGGAACCAGATGTAGTGAGTTCGAATTTCAGTGCAAGAAGAATTTTTTATGACCTGCATATGGTCAGCATAAAGAGAGGACAGGTGGTAGTGTGAAGTTCCTGGTCACCAGAGTATATGTCAATGTCCTGGATTAAATGTCAAGCTCCTCTGCAGTATCTCATGAAGTGAAGACATGTGACACTGCTGATGTAACACACACATAATATGGTGTCTTCATGATCAGCAGCCCCATTTGTCCTATTCAAGACAAATGCGAGAACCATGTTTCATCTTTTCACTTTGCTTTCCTTCTACACTCACCCTTATGATGCAAAACACAAAATGGCACACAAACTCCACTGTGAATTTGCCCTTAAAAGTAATTAGAGATTTCTATGTTATTGTCAAATCTCTTTTATGACTGTGGGACTGAGTTTAAGGTAAACTTGAGTACTTTAATTGTTATAGAAGGTTTTGTAGAAAGGCTAAATCAATTATTTGAAATGTTTAACAATGGTGATATATGCTGCGTCTTCATGCCATGATTCGAGCACAGATAGTTATATGTGATGCAGAATAAAGTCACAAGTTTACACAAGTAGAAAGGACATTTTACACATGTAGATTATTTAAAAAATATTAATTGGGCCAACGATTTCACATTGCAGAATGTTCAAAATGTGCTTTCTGTAATAGAAGCACATGTCTTCTCCATGTCAGCAGCACATTTAACGTTCACTATTTCACATTCTATATATTACACAATTTTTTTCTACCAGCCAAATTATAGGATGAGTTGCAGGAAATTATCATGTTAAGATGGACTTATCAAATAATCCTTTCTTCACTTAAATTATTTCTAATGTTCTGGTCAACAGTATGGTATGAATTCTGTTGGGACCAAATGGGCTCTCGTACACCTCTCAAAGAGCTGTACATTGCAAGGATTCTCTCTTTGTTGACATGATCTTCTTACTCATTTCGGAGGGACCCGGCGTTCAACCAGACTTTTCCCACAACATGACTACTATTATGTAGTAACAGGTGCAGGTAGTTTGACAAACAAGGGTTTATTGTTCCAATTACAAATTAGTTTAACTTCAGATCGACAATAACTTGTTACAACCAATAATAAGAACAGAGTATAATTATGCTCCTGAGTCAATTTTGGTTCTGTGTTATCTCTAGGTCTCCATAGTTACCAAGTCTCATGAATTTAGAACTTTGCCATGGCATGCCACACTACTCAGCAGACTCTGAGCCCCTGAATGCTCTGGTGTCACCAGCAGGCATCTGAAGCCGCCGCCCCCCCCCCCCCCCCCTCCCCCAAACATTTCCAACATACACAATCACACCAATCCAAACAGCCTAATTTTCTCTTACGTATAACTATTATTACTTAAACCTAGTCATTTGCAATTCAGTTCTCAGCCTTATACATATTTCTATAAGCATAAACACGCAATCTCGCAATCTCAGTTCAGCAGTAAGAGTGCACATCACCAACTCCCAATTACCACTATGCATATTTGCACCCATATAATGTGCTTTAAAATTTGTGTACCATTGTTGTCTGAATGCAGCATCCAAACAGTTTTGTAAGGGTGAAACATTATGCATAGTTTCCTCAATCAGTACAAGCTTGACACACACGTAACAGATTCTCTACAAAAACACTCTCACCTGTTTTGCATGCATCTTCACTTGTTTCTGTATCACTTTCTGTATCAACTGGTGTTGGAGGGTCTGCTAATTTCAGGTCATATCTGCCTTCTTTTCCCATACGATAAGAATTAGTAGACCCATTATCCCATTGAACTCTAATCCACCCATCTTCCCCAAGTTCTCCTATCACTCGGCCTTCACCTGGAGGAGGACCATCCTGTAGAATAATTAAACAATAAACACTTTAATAAACACTCTGCAACACTGGTGAATATTAAAAACCCATTGCTGACACTGATATATGAGAAAATGACAATTCCTCATAATTTAATGATCATTTACATAGTATTTTAATGTAACTTTCTAGGATTTAATAAACTCTTTTGATGGATATCAGTCTAAAAAAATACAAATTTATCTCAGACTTTCTACAAAAACATCTGTATGCACTCAGAATGAATATAATGTGAACACTGTAATTTTTTACAGCAGTCATAATGCACTCTATACATCAATCTTCCAACAATGACATCCTGCAAATAAAATATATCTTCTCTAGTGCCATTCAGTAGACAATTCTCCTAAACTTTCCAGTTTTATCAGCATGCATTAATCTATAAATAAATAAACTAATTATGCAGTGACTAAAGGTCATTTATTCCTCAAATGCATAACAAACACACATAACACATACAATTTTATTTTCAGTCAGTTTTCTTGCTGGTAATAGGTATCTATCTCAATCTTAAGAAGAAGTGGACATGCTGATGGCACTAGGATGGAGGTCAACTGGGCCAAGGCGATGATATGACAAGAAATGTACAAATATTTGGTATAAAAGTATAGAATACAAAGCCTTGAAGGTAGACAGAGCCCCATCCAGATAGTTTGCAAAGAAAAAGCGATGTCTGTGAAAGCCAAGAATTCAGATTTATGTCCCACTCTAAAACACTGTTTACTGCGTCTTGAAATTCCTGAACAGTGCACACAGTGACAGTCCAGGACCTAGAAAGGTGACTTATAAATTTCAAGAGCGAATGTGAGCTAGTGTGCCAAGTTGGTCATACTCTGTATGACAACTCTCGTCGTATGAGCTGTCATTTGACAGAAGTGGGGGCGGTAGCGAGTCACGTGGTGGACACGCATGGCCGCCTACTGTGGCAATAGCTTTGTTCGTCTGCTAGATGTTGGCATCCTTTAAGTTCTGCTATTGGAGCAGCCGCCATGTATGACAAATTCTGATGTATAGCAAATGACAAAACTCACTTTGAAAGCAAGTGGTCACTTTTCACAATGCTGGAAAACCACTGGGGAGAAAAATGGTGGAAAGGGCTGCCATGACAGACTAGAGAAACTTGTTAAATTCTGAAAATCTGATATATTCTAATAAAATGTAAACCCAGTAAGATACTGGAAAGCCAGTACCACAGAAAAAAGGGAAAATTATGGAGAGTATGAGGGTATAAGTGCGCCCTCAGTGCAATGAATGGTTTTCAAGTTATTCTATGTTAAACAACTTATAAACTGTACGAACTTTAAAAAATTGTAAGTTGGTGACAACTACACCAATTTTCATAAATGAAGTGCCAATGGATAGGTCTTATAGAGATCTATCAGAGAATTAAACCAAAATTGTGATAAACATTAAAAATTTTTACCTGTAGGCCATAATGTGTATCCTGTTCTGAAAAATCAGCAAATTTAGCCAAAAGATTAATTTATGTCATACAAGTAGCAGCAGCACTATAGAATAATAATAGTTAGAAAAGTAGAAATAGGTTCTTGATTAGTTGTTTATATTCACTAACAATATTATCACCAAAAGTAATGTTTTCATGTTAAAGCATAATTTACGTGAAAACCAATGAGCGTACTAAAACTCTAATTTTGGCATTGAAAAGCTGATAAAATTTGGAAGTGATTTCATATATAATACTTGTATATATCAACAGATTTATATGTTTACATGCTCAGAAAGCAAATATACTTGATTTGGCTCATGTGACCTATGAGAGAATATGAATACCCGGCCGCCATCTTGGCTTGAGCAGGCTGATTGAGGCAGTATTCACAAGCAGTCTCTGTGTCAGTTTGAAGGGCAGTGAGTCGGTCGCTTTGTGAAAGAATTGAGCTTTTTCTAAGAGTCTAGTTGTGGACTTAGAAAATTTTTGTGTGTGTTGCCAGTGAACACTTGGAAATATTGTTGAATTTTGGACTTAGAAAATTTTCACACAGTTGCTAGTGAACATTTAGTAATATTTTCGAGCTAGGGACTTAAGAGTATTTTTCTGTCAAGTCTGCAATTTTACCAGAGATTTAGAGTGTGGATTCGGACTTGTGATTTTTACCAGTTAGTATCTGAGACCTTTAACTTGACTCTGAAGCAAGGTGGACTTAGGATTTTTCGAGGTTTTGGAGTGAGTGAGGACCTAGCTGAGATACTGCCTGGTTATTTACATTCTTGCTTAGGATACACAGCCATCCTTGGAAGTTTATTAAACATGTTGCTATGGGTCACAAGGAAAATAAATCTAAAAAGTTTGTGAAACTCAAACCTCTGTGAGTTGTGAACTTAATTACACAAATCCCAGCCTTCATTTTTGAATGGAAATTGCAATTTTCTACTGAATAATTTGGGAAAATGTGATGAGTGAATGGTTACTCCCTAGAAGTTAATGCAGTGGACAGTCAGAACACTCCAATGTAGAAAGAAAGATTAACTCTGGAAATGAAGTCATTCCCAGTAGTAGTCTTTGTTCTGGGAATATTCAACCACCAATGTGAGTAGGAGAGTATCTGCAGGGCTTGAAAAGCAAGAGCAAGATACTGACAGAACTGAAGCTGTGGATGTAGGACTAGTAAGCTCCGTGAGCAAGATCACTTCACACAACAAGTAAGAACCCAGGTCCAGTTACATTCTGGCATGCAGTTTTAATCTGCTGTCACACAATTTGTTAAAGTACATCCTCAAATTATTGACAGTGATCAAGAAACATGAGTCCAAGACAACCCACATTAGACTTTTCTCACATGAATTTGATTGCTGACTCCTTGGGTTATCTGACAATGTGTCTGAAAAGCCATCTGTGCTCCACGCCGAACAGCAGACCAGCAATATCAATTGATTTTACTCATGTCACGAATTACAACCAACTGAAGGTTGGCTTCACCAGCGGAAAAATCATCATGGTGTTTGGCAAGTGGCTATTTCAGGTGAAAGCTTTTGCTGATGATGTTGCAGGTAGGGAGTTAACTTAAAAAAAAAAGGGTCAGAAAAGAAACTGGTACCTGACTACAACAATGATGAGACTGGGCTAAACTATAAAAAGCTCCCTCAAAAAAGCCTTGCCTCAAAGAGTGAAACAGCAACAGGCATGGCACTAGCAAAGGACAATCTGACCACTGGAACATGCAGGAATGCAAGTGGTGACCATAAACCAATGTTTGTAATTAGCAAATCTAAGAAACCAAGAGCCTTCATAAACATACATTTTCAGCAGTTAAAGGTTTATTACAAAGCTCAAGCAAGTGCTTGGATGAATGGTCATTCTTTAACGAATGGTTTTGATGCATTTGTTCTGACTGTTAAAAAATACTCGAAATCCAAGAACCTACCAACCTGTGAACTTATATTGCTACACAACAGCCAAGCCCACCCCACTAAGTCTGAACTTCAAGAAGGTGACATAAAACTATGTTTTTGCTGCCACTACCCCCCCTCCCCGCCATCCCCCCATCCAAACCACCACACCACACCAGACTTCAATAACCTAACCAATGGGTCAGGGTGTTACTGACTGGATAAAAGGACATTATAGAAGGATGTACGTCAACACTTTGTTAGGGTAAACATAGGAGGGTGTGATGCTTTTTAAGCAATGAAAAGGTTCACCATAAAAGATGCAATTTACACAGTTGCTCAAGCCTGGGAAGAATTTAAGAACACCACTCCACAAAAATCATGGAAGAAGGTTTCTTCTAGCCTAAACCAAGAACAAGAACTTCCAGAAACTAATGAGTCAGACATTGCAGATTTGGTCACTGCTTTGCTAACTCTTCGGAATGATATCCAGCCTGCGGGTGTAGAAGAACGGCTAACAGAAGTTGGTGTTGATGCTGTTACCAAAGAAGAACTTGAAGATGATTGTTTTGTTGGTCTTGTTTTGCAACAGTATACTTTTGAGTGAGAAGAGTTAGATGATGAGGAAAAGAAAGAAAACAAAAAGATCAGGCACTCTGCAGCAAAGCATGTGTTCAAGTCTGCTCTCAAATATGTGGAACAACAGGCAACCACTACAGCTATGAGCATATTGTGGGCAAGGAAGAGGCATGATGCAGCAGAAAAGTCAAAGTTTAAGAAAGTAAAACAGAAAATATTTTACACTTTTTTAAATATATTTTCAGGGTTTAAAATGTTCTCTTTCCTTTCTCTTTATTAAATATGTAATTTTTTGCTTCTTTTTCATTTTTACATCATTCTGAGCTCAGTAAATAACTTGTTTCATTCTCCACCAATTATCTGAGGTTTTTATCATTTTGACCATCCCCTGGTCCCAGAAGTAGTGGTTAATGGAGATAACATCAACGATTCTTGAAAAAAAGGGTATGAATTTTATTCCAGTATTTCTCTTTTTTTAATTTTTATCCAAGCGATGATATTTCAGTAAAATAACATAAAAGAATGCAGAAACCAATGACAGACAATGTAGAGTTCTGAGATGGGGTGATACAAACAATGTGATAGGGACAAACATGCTTCCCACAAGCAGGCAGAGATACATTTGAAGCAGCTATAGAGATACTCATAGTAACAAGTATACTGTGTAACAGTCACAGTTTGGCTGAAAAATTATATTTTAAAAGTAACTATAAGCACACAAGACCAAAAATTAGTCACTTTCAAGAGCATCTGCAATTTTTTTTTTTTTTTTTTCTTTCAGGTATGTCAAGTCCAACTGAAGCTACACACTGATGAGTAGATCCTGTAGATTTACCAAATTACAGAGATGCCAATTGTTATGTTACATACACTGTTCCAAACAGTGCCAGAGTTTTCTACGAGATTAAGACCGGGTGACTCGGCAGTCAAGTTGCAATAGGGTGCCCAAGCATTCGTCAGACTGAGAATGGGTCCACACAACCCTGTGTATGTGTCTGCTGTCATATTGGACAATGGGAGTCCCCACAACATTCTCAGCATGAAGATGTAGAAGAGGAGATGCTGAAACAAACACCCTGGCTCATGTTCATGGTAATCTGAATGAGCCGACCCTAGTCGCAGAACAAAAAATGCCCCCCAAAACATCACAGAACCATCTCTGACCTGAACTACAGGGTGTCCGAAAAGTCTTTCTCTGATTACATAAATTGATAACTCAGGCTAGAAGCAAGATACAAATATGAAACTTGTGTCAAATTGTTTACAACTATCAAAGTTTTTTTTCTGTTTTAGGTTCGCAGTACGTACGTAGTGGATGAGGTGCAGTGCCCAAGAAGCCATGTTAACTAATCAGGAGAAGGCACAGTGTGTCCTGTGGTACCATGAGACACAATCACCAACCACAGTGCAGAGACAATTCCAGACAACATTTGGAAGGAATCCACCTGATGTCAAGAGCATTAAAGCCTGGTATGAGAAGTTCAAGAACACAGAATCGGTTGCTGACCTTCTGAGGTCTGGTCGACCAAGAACCTCAGCAGACAGGGTGGAAGCTGTAAGGCAGTCTTTTCTGCGAAGTCCGAAGAAATCTGTGCACAGATCCTCACGTGAATTACAGATGCCAAAAAGCTCTCTCCATAACATTTTACACAAACGTTTATTGTTTTGTGCATACAAAGTGCAAATTGTTCACGCCTTGTTGCCCAATGACAGTACACATTGATATGACTTTGCGGTCGAAATGCTATCACGTATTGAGGACAATGATGGTTATCTCAGACGAATTGCCTTTTCCGGCGAAGCGACCTTTTTTGTCAGTGGAGTAGTGAATCACCATAATGTGCACATTTGGGGTTCACAACACCCTGGCGAGGTCTTGGAGTGCACCAGAGGCAGTCCAAAGGTGAATGTTTGGTGCGCGCTATTGCACGATTGAATTATCGGGTCATTCTCCTTCGCTGAGGCTACCATCACATCTGCTGTGTATCTGGACATGTTGCAGCTGTATGCTGTTCCTCAGCTGCTTCAGTATCACCCCGATGTCTTGTTTCAGCAAGACGGTGCACCGCCTCATTGGGGTTTGGACGTCCGTGGCTATCTCTATATGACCTTTCCTGGGCGATGGATTGTTCGTGATGGGCAAACAGTTTGGCCTCCACGCTCTCCTGACATAACCCCATTAGACTTCTTTTTATGGGGTTATGTCAAGGACAAGGTCTACCGAACACGTGTACCAGATCTTGAAACCCTGCGGCAACGGGTGACCACAGTCGTTGAATCGATCCCTCCAGTGATGTTGGCTAATGTGTGGACAGAAATTGAATATCACCTAGATGTGCTACATGCTACCAAGGGTGCTCATGTGGAAGTTTACTGATGTGTGAAAAAAACTTTGATAGTTTGTAAACAATTAGACATCAGTTTCATATTTGTATCTTACTTCTAGCCTGAGTTATCAATTTATGTAATCAGGGAAAGACTTTTCGGACACCCCGTATATCCCAACTCGCTGCTAGTTAAAATGCCTCATTATGCCATCAGTGCACTCAGTGCCTCACATGATTTGAAAAGAATCAAAATTGTGAGCTGATGGACCATACTGCTTGCCTAGAGTCAGCTGCTGGTCAGTTTCAGGGTTGTTTGGCCCATTGTGGACATGCAGCATTATCTGACAATGAGAGCAATGGTCTTTTGTGAGATACCCAACTCCCAATGTTCATCACATGTGGCTCCTTTTGCAAATTTCACTCAGCAGCTCACTGAAATGGGTCTTCTGTCACTGACAGCGGCAGTTGTTGTCTACGCTCTTGTTGGTAAGGATCCCCTTCAGACAAGTGTTCCTAAATCACGTTATTTGGCTGCATGTGGGACATTATTTCTTATAGAAATGTTTGGCAGTCAGCATTCGCACACCAACAAATCAGGCAACTTCATTCAAGTATGGTCACAGTCAAGCTCAAACACGATAGCTCCTTCCTATCATTCTGTCACGTCCTCACATCCACCCAACTTACTGTGCCGGTTCCGTACAACCAACCAGCACTTATGTATCACTTCACTACCATGACTTACGTCAGCCGTTAAAGGTCACATGACCACATCGTACCAGCTCTACGCCATCAACAGTGCTCCAAAGAGACTAGTGTGCTCTTTTAAGGAAGTGACTAATATTTTGTCCAGTGGTATAAAAAAAACCTCTATATGATAAAATCTACTGATTATGAGATATTTAAGCTGTGAAGGTGGAATAGAACAGTTAATGATGGAATAGAACCAAAGCTGTGATACAGTTAAAGCTTAGTTACCAAAAGAGAAAAAGTTACTAAAAGAGAAAAACATTCAGTAAGTCAATATTAAAGACAAGGAAGAAATATGAAATTAACAGGTAGAGTCAAACTATAACAAGTTTAGGAGGAGGTGATAAATACAATATCCATGCCAACAGATCACTATTCATTTCAGAAGAGAGATAAACATGTGGAAGTAAACAGTGGCCAATGGGGACAGTCTTTACCAAAGACAACTATGGCAAACATTAACAAAATCTTGTGAAAGACAACTGGAAGAGGTCCTGAATTGCCAATCTAAAAACAGAAGTATACAGAATACTGACCCTAAGTATGTACTAATATGGGTTTCAATCATAGTTTCAGTGCAACACACATCATCTGTGTAATGACATGACTCAGTGCACAGTAAAAAGCATAATTCTGCTTATAGGCAGACTTTGTGTGCATCATGATTGGGTGGGACAACTGGAGAGAATGAGAAAATTGACACCATCAGGATACAGGAATATGTTCATAGAATGAGTACGCAATGAGAGACACCTATCAGTCCCAACAGTGAGCTTCATTGAATCACAGTGTTTCACCTGTATATGCTGTAACACAATTATTGTTGGATACTTTAAAAAAAAGAAGTGTCATGGTGCAATAAAAATACTGGCCTTTCAACTACTATTGCTGGCAGCATTCATCAGGGTGAATACTTGTGATTTACATTTTATTGTTTTATGTACAGGATGTAACAGAATATGTTTTAAAAATTAGAGTGATTGTAGATGATAAAATTTGGAACATTTTGGTATGGGGAACCTACATCTGGAAATGTGAAATAAAGTTTCTACAGCCACTACTCTAAAGTTGAAGCCACTGATTCAGTTTACAGTATTTGATTGTAGTCTACCATTTTGCCAATAAAAGTTTTCCAAACTAAAGTATTCTGGTGTTTCATTTCACCTGCCAAGTGCTGTAGAGACTTTATTTCACATTTATGCTACAGCTGGTCTGAATTTCATCCCCTGCAATCCCGCAATTTTTTGAAACATTATTATGTTTAACCATGTGCTCTATTGGATCTCTATCACTCTAGCTGAAAATGACTGGGCACTCTGTGATACAGTGTGCATTGAAATGGGTCTTCTGTCACTGACAGTAGCAGTTGTTGTCTACGTTCTTGTTGGTAAGGATCAGTGGCCAGGGTTATGATATGCTTATTGCTAATAATATTTCAGTCAAATGGAAGCTGAACACCCACCACAATAAGTGTATGGAATGGCTCCATTCAAAAGTAATCATGATAAGTGTTAACACATTTTTCCCACTAGGACATGAGACAATCAATTTCTGTTTTATAGACACGGTCGACTGCTGACAGATCCACAACCACACCAACTCTTGCACCTCCTTATCTGACTGAAATCAACTTCCATGTGTGTCTTTCTCAGGTCAGCAAATATTTTAAAATCACATGTTGAAATATCTATGCCATACAAAGAATGTTGCCGTGTTTCCCAACCCAATTGCTGAAGTGTAGCTTTCATCTGATTGGCAGCATGGGAGTGGGTGTCATTGTTCAACAGTATAATTCCAACCCACAGCATTCTGACATTCCACATCTCCCCCACCAAAGAATTCCAATGCTGTTCACACAAGTTCCAGTAAAGGGTGCCCTATTTCGACTGCAGGGGTCCTCTGCTTTTCGAGTTCCTTGAGTGTGGAACAACAAACAATGCACAGTGCTTTGCAGAAACTGCGCTGCTCCATTAAGTCAAAATGCCAAGGAATTCTGTCAGATGGAGTTACCCCATTGCATGATAATGCCTGCCCCCACACTGACAATCAGACAAAGGCTATGCTTCAGCAATTTGATTCAGAAACACTGCAACGTCCTCTGTACAGCCTGGATGTTTCACCATGTGAGTTTCACATCCTTGGCGACAGGATAAAGACATGCGTGGACATCAGTTTCAATCGGATGAGGAAGAGCTAGAGTGGGTGCAGTTGTGGATCTGTCAGCAGTTGACCACATTCTACAAAACAGGAATTGATTGTCTCATGTCCCAGTGGAATAAATGTCTTAATGCATACAGTGATTACTTTTGAATGGAACCATTCCATGGTCCCATTGTGGTGGGTGTTCAGTTTTCATTTGACGGCACCTTGTTATAGAGTATAAAAACTTATGTATACAAAATTTTAGAGCGTTTAGAGGAGATGAAAAAAAAAACACTTTTTTATGTGAAAAAATGTCTAAGGAGCATCATTTCCCCACTAGAGGTCCACGAAGGTTTCAACACTAGTGATGTTCATAGACAGTATCCAAACTTCCATGTGCGCACGCACCCACTCACGCGCACACGCACACACACACGAGCGCGTGCACACACACACACACACACACACACACACACACACACACACACTCTCTCTCTCTCTCTCTCTCTCTCTCTCTCTCTCTCTCTCTCTCTCTCTCTCTCCAGACGAGCTATGTGCCAGTTTGGCCAAAGCTGCAACAATTATTCATGATCACATGGCTGTTTAGAGTATGTTTGATAATCATTAGCATGCAGATGCCAATTGTGCATTAATGTAAGCAGATGACATTTTCAGCAACATCCCTAAAACAACAGTCATCACGTGGCAGTTTGAACAAAATCTCTGAACATCACTAGCATCAAAACCTTCATGCACCTCCAGCATCAAAATTGTGCACCTGTGGCATTTTTGTCTCCTGCAAACGCACTAAAATTTTGTATACAAAGTTCTTTTACACCCATTATACTAGCTGGTGGTGGCTGAGATTTGTCAGCGCTTCCTCTCTGAATTTTCTCTAAGTGGTAAGTAGGTAAAATGTATGGACTTTCCACACTTTCCTCCATGTTCTGCCATCATCAGTTTAGTATGCTCAACAAGCTGTATTATATTGCTTGTGCTCTGCAACGCATGTGTTGATATGGTGTCCCATCTTGTCACTACAGACCAATCTACAATCACAGGTAAGCCTGTGGACTCCTGGTGTGTGAAGCCTATTTATGCAGTCTTCAGTGGAACCCATGAAGTCTCTTATTTATTTGTTCCTACAGAATATTATTTATTTCCTCTTGGTGTATAAATCTTGTCCATCTTGTCACTAATGCCTGATACATATAGTACCTGGGCAATTTGCCTCAGCTGTTTTTCCTGGGTCCTCTTGACCTTGTCCCTTGTTGCCATAACCACAAACCATAAGTAGTCACCCTGATAAAGGCTGTCAGCAATTGTAGCTGAAATGTCAGGAGTTTATCACATCTTGATGTGGTCACACATCCAGAAGGATTTTACTGAAATGAGCTCTGGCTGTAAAAGCCTACATACACATATTGTTGAAGATGTACAATTGTATGAACATTTAATTATTAACAGTTATACCTGGTCACCCCATTTCCAATCAACTCCTCTAACCACTCTGGTTCCAACTTTCATCATACTAGCTAATTCTGGCCCACTAAGGACCACAGATGGAGCAGATGACTTCTGCACATCATCTTCAAAAACAGCACAAACATCTCTCCCTCTTTCTTCTGTGTAACTTTTGAGAACTTCTGGGCCTATAAAGGAAAACAATATGCACTTAAGACTACAAAAAGAATTAACACCATGTTTTTCCCTTTTTGTATTTTAAATGATTTAAGTTTCTAGGGCACTGACAGCATAGGTCATACATAATAACGACAACAAGTACTACTTCATTAATCATTTGTCAGTTTATAATAAATGAATATACTGGCTATCCCTCTTAAGAGTTGTCAGGCATGCTTTCTCTGGTGTTTAGGCAGATATTTGCAATTCCATTTTTGCGACATTTAGCTGGTGTCATCCCAGACAAATTCTGCTTATCACCTCCTCCTCCTCCTGATGCCCAGTATCAATGGAAAGTGTTGGTTTGTTCCCTTAACAAACAAAATTATTCTTAAAGTGGATTTTTTTGTGCCCTTTTGATAGAGCTGTTCCAAATTAGTTAAGTGCAATATTTGTTTTATGGATATGTACTGACAGGGACAGGGTGGCACTGTTGCTGTTGGAGTACTGGTTACTTTTTGTTTCACTGTCCTTGTGAATATATATACATAAAACAAATATCACATTGGACTAATATGGGACCACTTTATCAAATGAGCTAATAAAATTCAGCTTTAAAAATAATTTTGTTCATAATGGGAAGCAAACCCACACTTTCCTTCAACAATGGGTGTCGAATGAAAGATGTGATGAACGATATTTGTTTGGGCAGACTCCAGCTACACACTGCAAAAACTAAACTGAAAATATCAACAAAACACCGGAAAAAAAGATGCCTGAAACTCTTAGGAGGGATATCCCGTATGTATTTAGATACATTTTACAACATACAGTGATATAGTTAGCCATGTTTACTTAGTAGTTTGCTTTATGAGAGGCTTGGTTTGAACACACAAAACATTTCAGCTTATCAACTATAACTTATTTTAGACTATCTATTTAAGAAGTGAATAAAAAAAAAAACTTAATTTTCAAGTACCCTCTGCCACACACTGCAAGGTGGCTTGTGGTGTATAGACATAGAGGTAGAATTTTAAGTGATTGTATTAACTAACATACATATCTGAAGCCAATATAAAAATTTTCTTTATTCCTACTCATCTGATGCATAATGTGGATTGGCAATCAATATTCTTTTTAGGTTGGCTTTAAATTTTGCAGTAGGGAGACATGTGAATGAACTTGGCAACACATTGGTGGGCAAGCCTCACTTCTGCATGCAGTGGGTTTCTTTCAATCAGTGCAATTCTGTGGTTTATGAGATGAACTGCTATTTTTTCCTACTATTGCGGTTGTGTACATCAAAGTTCACATTTTGTTTAAGTGTTTGTGTCACCATGATCGATTTAAAGATACACATTATTTGTAATGGTTAATATTCCAGCTTTAGGAAATACATCACGACATGAGTCTCTTGATTTTATGCCACAAATTATTCTAACAGCTTTCTTCTGCAACTTTAATAGCATGTAAAGGTTTGCTTGTGTTATGGAGCCCATAGTTTATACTGGAGGAGGAGATTAGCATTTAATGTCCTGTCGACAATGAGGTCATTAGAGGTGGAGCAGAAGCTCGGATTACGGAAGGATGGGAAGGAAATCAGCAGTGCAGTTTCAAAGGAACCATCCCAGCATTTGCCTGAAGTGATTTAGGGAAATTACAAGAAACCTAAATGTGGATGGCCTGATGCGGGTTTCAACCATCATCCTCCTGAATGAGAGTCCAGTATGCTAGCCACTGTGCCACCTCACTCAGTTTATAGTGGAGGAGACCAATGCATGATAAGTCGTCCTTAGCACATGGGTATCAATGTGCTACTTACAGTAGTAAGTGTTCTTATTGAAAATTTTCAAACACCAATGTTTTCTTTGTGCTGATGCTGAGGTGACTTTTACTGAAGGACTGAACAATTTTATTTGCAACACAGCACAATTAAAAAACCAATCATAGGGACAGCAAACAAATCATCACACTAATATCAACATCATATCAACATCTAACCTTGGTAACAGACTCAAGAGAATCCACAAGATTCTTCAAGTACTTCATACTCAACTGAAGTCAGCATTGCTTTAACACTTTGTTCTCTTGCTTGATATCTGTCTCATTTACCAAGTGATTTGAATAGTTGCACAATGTATAAATAATAACAAAACTGTAACAGTCTCGACGTCTTCCAATTGTAATAGTGTCGGCAGCTTGGTATATTGGACGGATGCTAGGCACCACCAGGGAATCAATCTGCAAATACTTATTGCTCTTTACGAATGCATCTTGCTACAACCCGGTACAGAATTGTGTTGACTTGGCTGGGGAATTTAGCTGACTCGGGGTCTTGTTGACACTCAGGACTGCTGTCAGAGCACGGCGTCGACCGTCCATGGACTTCATGATTCAGCCTCCTCCCCTGCCAGCAGCATTTCTTCATGCTACGCAGTTTTTTTTTATGGATTTAGGGCCCAAAACTGCTACGGTCATTAGCGCCCGGTCTGTGACTTAGGAAAAGGTAAAAAAACGAAATTGCAAACCAGCAGCAATGGGAACGAACCTCAAAAAATTGGAGAAACTAAAAACAGAAGGAAAGCTTAAAAAACCACTATAAAAGGGGGTTGGTTGTCCCCAAAAAGAGCTTCAAATGACTGACGTTATCTCACTGGCACTAATAAACTCGAGAACGCGATCGGATGAGCGCGTGTCATCTGCTAAAATGGAAGATATATCAGGCGACAGCTGTAGACGGGCGCGTAACGGAGTAAAATAGGGGCACTCAAGTAAAAGGTGTCTTACCATCCACAGCTGAGAGCAGCGGGGACAGAGTGGGGGAGGATCGCCACTTAAAAGATGTCAATGGCTAAAAAGACAGTGCCCTATCCAGAGTCTAGTTAAAATTACCTCCTACCGACGACGCGTTCGGGAGGAAGAGGTCCGAGCACAGGGAAGAGCTTTCACGTACCGCAATTTATTATTGGGAAGTGTCGACCAATGTGCGTGCCATAAAAGAGAAACACGACGACATAAAACACTCCGTAGATCGGTGAAGGAAATCCTGCGAATAGCTGACTGAAGAAGAGAGACTGCAGCCTTGGCCGCTATATCGGCCGCCTCATTCACAGAAACTAACGTGTCCTGGGATCCAGAGGAATGCCAAAGAGACGCCCTCCAAGTGGAGAAAGTGGAGGCAGTCCTGAATCCGGTGGACCCGAGGGTGGACAGGGTAGAGAGCTTGGAGACTGAGGAGAGAGCTGAGAGAATCTGAACAGATAACATACTGTATCCACTGATGGCGACGGATGTGTTGGACAGCCTGGAGAACAGCGTAAAGCTCCGCAGTATAAACCGAACACTGGTCGGGAAGCTGAAATTGATTTGGGGTGTCGCCAACAATATAGGCACTCCCTACACCAAACGATGTTTTTGAGCCATCAGTGTAAATAAATGTGGCTTCCTTCATTTGTGCACATAGAGCAGCAAATGCCCGACGATATACAAGTGAAGGGGTACCATCCATGGGAAACTGACAAAGGTCACGGAGCAGGCAGGTGCGGGGATGGAGCCAAGGCGGTGCTGTACCCCAAGTTGTCAAGAAAGTTTTAGGAAAGCGGAAGGAAAGAGAATGGAGCAGTTGACGGAAGCGGATTCCCGGCGGTAGTAGGGAGGAAGGGCGGCCTGCATACCCTAAATCCAAGGAGGTGTCAAAAAAAATGTCATGGGCCAGATTTGCAAATATGGAAGACAGACTCAGAAGGACAGCTTGCTGATTGGACAGCGGAGGTTCAGCAGTCTCAGCATAAAGGCTTTCCACAGGGCTGGTGTAAAAAGCTCCAGACACTAAACGTAATCCACGGCGGTGGATACAGTCGAGACGCCGAACAATAGACGGCCAAACAGAGGAGTAAACTATGCTTCCATAGTCCAATTTCGAGCACACTAAGGCGTGATAGAGGCGGAGAAGGACCACTCGGTTCGCTCCCCAGGAGGTACCATTCACGACACGGAGGGTGTTGAGGGATCGCAGACAGCGAGCCGAAACATAGGAAACGTGGGAGGACCAGCACAGTTTTCTGTCAAACATAAGACCCAAGAATTTAGGGACGTCCAAAAACGGAAGGTTGTCAGGTCCTAGATGTAAGGAAGATGGAAGAAACTCCATACGACACCAAAAATTAACACAAACGGTCTTACTGGGAGAAAAGCGGAAGCCTGTTTCGACGCTCCAACAGTGGAGGCGATAGAGACATCCTTGAAGACGTCGTTCCAGAAGGCTGGTCCGTTGAGAGCTGTAGTAGATCATAAAATCATCCACGAAGAGGGAGCCTGAGACATCAGGAAGGAGAAAATCCATAATTGGATTTATGGCAATGGCAAACAGACAACACTTAGCACGGAGCCCTGGGGTACCCCGTTTTCTTGGGAGAAAGTACGGGAGAGAGTAGTGTTCATCCGCACTCCTAATGTGCACTCTGCCATAAATTCGCAAAGAAAAAGGGGCAGCCGACCTCTAAAGCCCCAAGAGAACAGTGTGCGGAGGATGCCTGTCCTCCAACAGGTATCGTATGCTCCCTCCAGATCAAAAAATATTGTTACTGTTTGGCGTTTCCGGAGAAAATTGTTCATGATATAAGTGGAAAGAGCAACAAGACGGTCAACTGCAGAATGATGCTTTCGGAAACCGCATTTGGCAGGTGTTAAAAGACTGCGGGACTCCAGCCACCAAGCTAAATGGCAATTCACCATATGCTCCAAAACCTTACATACACTACTCATGAGAGAAATGGGGCGATAGCTAGAGGGGAGATGTTTGTCCATTCCAGGTTTCGGAACAGGAACGCCATCGTCTGGGAAAAGTACTGTTGGTCCAAATTCGATTATAAAGGCGAAGGAGGTAACGCAGACTATGGTACGATAAATGCAGCAACATTCAGATGTGGATACCATCCGGTCCTGGGGCAGAGGAGCGAGAAGAAGGGAGTGCATGTTGGAATTCCCGCATGGAGAAAACAGTATTATAGCTTTCGTGATTTTGAGAGGAGAAACCAAGAGGTTGCACTTCCGCTGCATGTTTCTTCGGGAGAAACGTTGGCGGGTAATTTGAAGAGCTCGAAATCTCAGCAAAGTGTTGACCCAATGAGTTAGAAATTGCGACGGGGTCCACTAATGTATCATGCGTGACAGCGAGTCCAGAGACTGGGGAGAAACTAGGCACGCCAGATAACCGTCGAATCTGACTCCAGACTTCTGAGGAGCGAGTGAAGGTGTTAAATGAGCTTGTAAAGAAGTCCCAACTTGCCTTCTTGCTATCACGGATGACGTGACAGCATAGCACATGGAACTGCTTATAGCGGATACAGTTGGCCAAAGTAGGATGGTGTCGGAAAACGCGAAGAGCATGTCACCGCTCACGTATTGCGTCACGGCATGCCTCGTTCCACCAAGGAACTGGGGGGCACCGGGGCAATTCAGAGGTGCGAGGTATTGAATGTTCCGCAGCTGTAAGAATAATGTCTGTAATATGAATGACCTCGTGGTCAATGCTAGGAAAGTGACGGTCATCGAATGTCACTAGAGACGAAACTTCCAGTGTCGCGGGCGCATATATGGCAGCTGTGGCTGCAATCGAAGGACACATGGAAAGTGGTCACTCGAGTGTGTATCAGCAAGGGCAAACCATTCAAAGCGCCGAGCTAGCGGAACAGTACCGACCAAAAGGTCCAAACGAGAGAAATTTGTCATGGAGGCAGACAAAAATGTAGGGTCCCCAGTGTTGAGGCAAACAAGATCTGCTTGGTGGAAGACGTCTATCAATAGTGAGCCACGCGGACAAGGATGTGGAGATCCCCAAAGCGGGTGGTGGGCATTGAAGTCCCCAACCAGCAAATAGGGGGGCGGAAGCTGACCAAGAAGATGAAGGAGATCAGCTCATGCCATTGGTGTGGATGATGGAATGTATACAGTACAAAGAGAGAAGGTGTATCCATAAAGGGAAAGACGGACAGCGACAGCTTGGAGGAAGTGTTTAAGGGTATTGGGTGATAATGGAGAGTATCATGGAGAAGAATCATGAGTCCTCCATGTGCTGGAGTGCCTTCAACAGAGGGGAGATCAAATCGGACTGACTGAAAATGGGGGAAAACAAAGCCGTCATGGGGACGCAGCTTTCTTTCCTGGAGACAGAAGATGACCGGCGAGTAGGATCGTAAGAGGATCGATAATTCATCCTGATTGGCTCGAATGCCGCGGATATTCCAATGGATAATGGCCATAGGGTGGGCAGAAAATGGAAGAATGTGACCAAAGTTGCCCTCAACTCAACGACTGCTCATAGCTTTCGACCGACAGCGTGGAACAACATTCAGCCGAAGGCAGGAGATCCTGATCCATAGGTTGTTCAGGAGCAGCTCCTGCCACCAGTGATCGGCCAGATGATCGGCCGCCAGCAGTGCACCTCGGCGACACAGAAGACGGCCGAGGGCGGCTACCGCCAGGTGGTGCTGTTGATGGGACACGCCGTGGCGGAGAAGGAGAGGAACTGGGTTTCTTATTAGCCTTCTTGGAAACAGGACGTTTAGATGAAGGAGGAACTGATGGTTGTGAAGTTGGGGTACGTAAAAAATCTTCACGAGTAGGCTCTTTTTTGGAAGTCTGGGTGTCTGACTTTTGGGATTGAGATTTAGAAGAACCCGATGAAGGGTGAGCCATAGAGTGAGCAGGCGAGAGTGGGGAGGTTGAACGGGCGATCTTTGCACTGGCCAATCTGACGACCGTGGCACTTAAAGGTGAGATCACAAGTCTGCGTGGCTGCCTCTTTTGCTGGCCGAGGAGAGGCAAGGACAGTGCTGTATTTACCTGTCTGAGGCACATTGGGCTTTCGACTGGCGAATAATTTTCGAGCAGCAAAGGTTGACACCTTTCCTTCACTCTGATTTCCTGAACGAGCTTTTCGTCTTTAAAAATGGGGCAATCTTCAGAGGAAGCAGCGTGTTCACCCATACAGTTGATGCAATGAGGTGATGGAGGTGGACAAGCACCCTCATGGGCATCCTTGCCACACGTAACACATTTGGCCGGATTGGAACAGGACTGGCTGGTATGACTGAACCGCTGACACCGATAGCAACGCGTAGGGTTTGGGATGTAAGGGCGAACGGAAATTATCTCATAGCCCGCTTTTATGTTCGATGGGAGTTGAACTCAGTCAAATGTCAAGAAGACAGTACGGGTAGGAACGATGTTCGTGTCAACCCTCTTCATGACTCTATGAACAGCCGTTACGCCCTGGTCAGACAGGTAGTGTTGAGTTTCCTCGTCGGACAATCCGTTGAGGGAGTGTGTATAAACAACCCCACGTGAGGAATTTAAAGTGCGGTGCGCTTCCACCTGGACAGGGAAGGTGTGTAGCAGTGAAGTACGCAGCAATTTTTGTGCCTGCAGGGCACTGTTTCTAACAACAAGGTGCCATTTCATAATCTGGAACAAGACTTTACAGGACCTTTCTGAATAATGAAAGGGTTGACCGTGGAGGGGTCGTGACCTTCGTCAGACCGAGAAACAACCAGGAGCTGTGGTAATGATGGAAGAACTGTCTGTGGCTGAGACTCATGGAACTTACACTTGTGAGCAGACATAGTAGAAGATGAAGAAACCATTGCGGAAGTATCCCCCATGATTACCGGCATCTCCAATGGCGCGCTCCTCCCTTGTGGGGGCCCTCTCTGAGGGCACTCCCGCCTTATGTGATTGTTCACACCTCAGGTCACACCTCCCGAGAAACCGACGGAGGGACCAATCGGCACTTTCGGAAGGTATCATCTCAGGTAATCACCCCTCCCTGGGCCTGGCCGTTACCAGGGGGTACGTACGTGTCCTACCTGTCTACCCGGGGTGCGAAATTACGCGTTACCCCGTCACCGGCTACTCATGGAAATGCGTGGGTCAGCCTTCAGACACGCACAGGTAGGAAAAAAGAGAAAGAGAAAAACAAAGAAAGGGAAAAAAAGGAGAAAGGTCTCAAATGCCGCAGCGGAGAAAAGGGTTAAGAGAAGAGGTAAGGAAAAGAGAAGGACAAAGGAAGGATGAAGACTAGCAAGTAGAGAAAGCGAAGAATGTGTTACATTTTCGAGCGTCCGTCTCTGGACGTAGGCACAAAACATACTCCCAGAGGGGAAGAAAGGGAAGGAAAGAGGCGGAGGTGGGGGGGAAGGGGGGGGGGGCAAGATGGGGGATGGGGGAGGATGTGGAAAAGGAAGGTATGCAGCCGGAAAGGAAGGAGGGCCACATTAGCTCGGGGTCCCATACTTGCTACGCACGTATCCACAAAAGAGGTGTGGACCCTCTGGAGCGATGCTCCGCTGTGTCTCATGTGTCAGCGGTACGATCCTCGTCTCACCTCCCCACTGTGTCAGAAGACTGCTGACCAGAACAGTGGTACTCAATTAGCATCCAATACGGTGGTCGCCACATATGTAGAACTGTGGTGCTGAGAGAACTGATTTTAGTACATGTGGCTTGAAGAGATATACTCTTCTGCACTGCATGTGTTTAGCCTGTGCTTTAAACACTTTGGAGGCTGATGGTGTGGAAAGGCTTGTGACACCTCACTGCTTGAGTACAGCTGCATTAACTATTTCCACATAGTAGCTGGGTGGACTGCTTCGCAACATTGTGATGGCTATGTTATATTTGATAAAGCACAACACCAGTGCTCACCTGTGACTGGTGGTGCTGCAATCCTCTTTCTAACTTTGAGCATTTATGACCAAATATGGCTGGTGTACTACACCACCTTTCCACTCACATGAAGGGAGGAAGTGGGGCCCATATGCTGTACCACCAGTGATGATGCTGCAGTGTTAGTGCTGATGGTACTATGCTACATGGACAACCAATCAACTCTTCACAATAAAATTGTGTGAAGTTTACCTATTAGCAGGCACAGGAGGCTGTTCGACTTCTCTGTTCCTGGCCTTGACCTGAAGTGGACCGATCCCAAATCCTGACATCAAGAGACCAAAGTCTGCCGATATACCTCCTTCTATAAAGGGCCCGTGCCTCCGTCTCTGAATAAACCACTTGTGTGTTAAGTATGCATTCTTTTTAACCATACAACCCTGTCCAGAAGAAGGGATTGGTTGGTAGGACATGTTTTGAGGCACCAAGGGATCACAAATTTAGCATTGGAGGGCAGCGTGGAGGGTAAAAATCGTAGAGGGAGACCAAGAGATGAATACACTAAGCAGATTCAGAAGGATGTAGGTTGCAGTAGGTACTGGGAGATGAAGGACCTTGCACAGGATAAATTAGCATGGAGAGGTGCATCAAACCAGTCTCAGGACTGAAGACCACAACAACAACAACAACAACAACAACAACCTCATCCTACCCTGATGCCCACTGTGTAGCTTGGCCATTCGATACACTGATATGCACAAGTGGGATCCAATCTGTAACCATTTAGCCAATTCATGGCTATTAAAAGACATCCAGAAAAGTATATTCGTGCAGAACCCACTGCTTTCTTCTGGTGCACAAGCCTGCTGAACAGCCCTGGTGCCCTACTGTTTCATATTTCCTCTGATTTCATGATCTCACAAGTGCCAGTGTGCACGCTGACAGGCAGTAAAAAATTTCTTGTTTCTGCATGTCTGGGTGCTGCTGGAGGGCTAACACGTTGCTATCCATTCAGACTGACCAGATACAACACAGTGTATGTGCGGCACACCTTGTGTATGCGGGTATCTGACTGACTGGATAGCTGCTTGCCAGCCTGTTCGTCACAGTGGAGGATCATGGGATTGGTTACCACTATGCTATACAATCCAAAGATGTCGACTGTAAGTATTGAAATGCTTTTATTCCAGACTGTCATGATAATTGCTGTGCTAGAAAATGGAATAAGAAGAATTGAGAATATCTATTTTGAAACTTAGCTGTACTTACAGGTTAATAGAGCCACAAGATGAAGCCTGGATATCTCCACTTTCATTGAAGCAGAGTCTGTTTGACAATATTTGCTAACTATTATTATTATTATTATTATTATTATTATTATTATTAGTGATATGTTGCCTTGTTTAACTGAAGTGTGGCACTATTCCATTTATTTTATTACTTTACTCTTGGTGTGAAAGGTGGAAAATTTTTAGAATGTAGGTGGAGACAAAGAATGGTTAAAGACTAGAACCCAGGGGAAAGATGTAGTGAAAGTTCTTCAACCACAGAGGGAAATATTGGCAGCAACTGCTGAGAATGAGACAAATATGGAGTAGTTAGAGCAGTTACAGCAGCAAATTGCAACTCTTTAGTAGGAGAACCAACAGTTCAAGGAAAATTTGAAATGGGCGGTTATGGCTACAGTAGTGTCTGGTGGGGATGAAAAGGGACACACAAATTCCACTGTAGCAACTGATTCAAATTCACAAGTCCCTGTAGTTTCACCACCAGTGTCAATGGCAGTCAACCTGGCAGCAGACGTTTCTTTGATCAGTTTTGTACCAATGTTTGCACGAAAGTAGGATGAAAATGTACACACATTTCTACATGGACCCATGTACCCTCTCTGAATAAACCACATTCTTATTAACCTTTTACCTTCCTCCTATCTTGATGCACACTGCCAAGCCTGGCCATTCTGTATATAGTCTAAGGCAAAACAAGAATTATCTTTATAATTTAAAACAAGAACCATTTTCAAATATAGCTTAAAAAGTTTAATGTTTTTTATTCCAGTCTTTGATCACAATATCAATTCTTTTGACGATGACCGGTTTCAGTCCGTGATGACCATCCTCAGATATACAATATACAAATATATACACCTAGTGAGCAGTGTGTCTTTCAACACAATACAGCAACGGGTATCACAATATACTATCATACAACCAGGGAAATGTACAGATAAAATACAGAAAAACGTACCTTTTCTACACCATGTCCTAATGTGATAAGGCCATAATGGCATCATCAAAACATACAAATATAGCCAGCATAGCATTGTCACATAGATCTAAAATAAGGTGTAGAGTATGCCACACCATCCACACAGTCATTATTACTACTGGCTACTGAAGTACAGTAGCTACCAGAAATCTGTTTGCCTACATCCTACCTAGATGTCGCTACAGTGGGCTTAGACGTAGTCATCATTTACGCAAAAAACATAATCTGATAAAAACACATTAGGTAAAATACATGTTGTAGACTTTTAAATATTGATAACTAACATAGAAACCAATTGTGATACAGTAAAAGACGAATACAGTCACCCATATAAAATTATTAAAAGGAAATATATGAAGATAATAGGTCCGACCTTTTATGGTGAATTTACGGTCAAAAATTAATATACGTAATACGTTGCCTGTAGCAACCTATAAATTACCTATGAAAGATAAATGTCTATATAACAGCTGAGAAAAGACTGGAATCAAAAACATTTGACAGTATTGGATCACTGTTCATAAACACGACTATGTCACAGATGGTTAAAAAAGTTTATTTAGATCAAACCATTATCAGTTTCAGATTTATTACAAATCTATCTTCAGATGGCTCTTACAGGTCCCTTAGCTTCCCTGTCTCAGCCTCATTTTGTGGTTATTTGTTTTGTCCGCTAAAATAAACAGGTTTCTTTGCTTCCCTGCCCCAGCCTCATTTTTTGGTTATTATTTGTTTTGTGTGCTAAAATAAACAAAGGTTTTTGTTACAAATTTGGTAAGCTTATGAGAGATGTTTTTTCCCTCCTTTTTGTAAATGGAACCATACATGGAATGATTTTAAAGTTGATAAAACATGAAAAGTAACAAAAACTTATGAGGTGTATATTTCTGTGCAACAAGTTTGTTGTGGATTTGTGTTATATGTCTTAAATATTAAAAAAAAAATCAAAGAAGCAAAAAAAAAGTTTCAAAGATGTTGGAGTAGCAGCAAAACTGATGGAGTATATGGGCACAGTAAAAATTGTCTTTGATTTGGGTGGGGGGTGGAAGCAATCCCTCTCATAAGCTTAATGAATTCTGAATGAAAAACTCTTTTGTTTATTTTAGTGCATAACACCAACAATAAGCCCAAAATGAAACCCCATCACGAAAGCGATGAAACCTGTAGGAACCATCTATACATGGATTTGTAATAAACCCAAAATTCGTAATTATTTGATCTAAATAAACTTTTTTAAATAATTCTTATGGCTGATTGCCATTTTAAATTATAAATCTCATAACTGTACTACAGCTACCATTCTCATATCGTCGCTATTAGACAAGTAAAATGTGAATTGACTTCAAACTCAAAGTAATGTTAAAGCCAATCATGTAAATGGTCCTCATGTAAGCATATTTTTCAATTACAGAATGCCTTATATTTGTAAACCAAGTGAGATGGTCTTCATCACAATGAGAGAGCACATTTACTGTTGCAAATAACTAACCAACCAATCTCCACATATCCTACATCGGGTCACAGAATGTTGATCAATTCTCAAGAATTGGTCAAAAAGGTTGTTTGTCATCTACATCATCTGTAGGTGAATTACATTGCAACAGAATTCTTGCAATGGATTTCAATCTGATATCTAATTTTGTTGCAACTAGTTTTCTACTCTTTTCCATTTCAAATCACTACAGGCACCCACTCCAGATATTTAGCAACTGCAGCCATTTCATGTGATTAATTACCAACCATGTAGTCAAATAGTAGTGGGTCCTTTCACCTATTTATGTACAATAAGTCACATTTGTTTATATTGATGTTCAACTGCTAATACTGCTTTCCAGCTGTTCACAACAATGTACCCGTCTGTAGTTAAACGTGACCGATCTACTCCTCTCTCAGAGTATGTAATTATGAGTATGTAATTAATTACAATGGTTACAGAGGGGGTATCTCTATAATAACTGAATAGCTTTCTGTTTATTCAAAAATTTGCTGTCGTGTTTATAGATTCAAAAAGATATTAAAAGTATTGTTTTGTTGCTGAATTTTAAGAGTTACTAGCAACCACAATATTTATCTCAGTTTACTCTGCATCTATTTATGGAATAGAATCTATTACGCACAAATTAGGGTTCACTTAATATTTGGATCTCATATCAAAATGTAGAATAATATTAAGTGTATCAATGATTTAATAATTTCGAAACTACATAACGGAGAAATTGTCTCTTAAAGCTTAGCATGTTTACATTCTTTACAATACCAAAGAATTAAAGACAGTAGCACTTATTTTTTCTCTACCGTAGTTGAAACACTGGTGTAAACCCAATGGAGCTGTTAGTAATGGATAACTATTTGTAACAATAAGAGTTTCTTTTCTATCTTGTTTTGTATTATTGTATTATTTATTTTTATTATGAAGTTATTTGCTTATTTTTCAATAGAATGATGCTAGTGTTTCCATTTACTTTAAATCTCCAAACATTATGTCTGTCTGAAACATATGGTCAGATTAAAAATGTGTGCTGGACCAGGACTCGAAAATTGAATCTTGCCTTTTGTGGGCAATCCTCTTAACAATTGAGGTATCCAGGCATGACTTACAACCTGCCCTCAATGCCTTACTTCCACCATTACCTCTCCCCTACATTCCAAACTTCACTAAAGTCCCCTGCATACCTTACAGGACTAGCACTCCTGGAAGAAAGGAGAGAGAGGTACTGGTGAAAGTAAACCTTTACAGGCAGAATGTGAGTCACGCCAAGATACCTCAGACAGTAAAGGTATTGTTTGTGAAAGGTATGGTTCCCTGTTCATGTAATGGTCTGACAAAAAGTTTTAATCTGCTGGGAAGTATCAAAACCGCGCACATACTGCTACAGGGTGAAAGATTCACTCCAGAAATTATGCCTTTTATTAGGACCATAACAAATTCCTTACTGCTGTTAATTTTCATGATTATTTGATGTATCATAACTTCTTGGAATTTGTGAAAAGTTCATACTACTAACTTCTCAACTTCACCCCATATCATCTCTCACCATATCTCTTTCTCACCTAGTCAAACCAGCTTGGGTTGCACTTATTAAATTTTCAATTTTCATGTTTCTTTGTCTGCGATTCTCAAAACTTTTTTTTTTTTGTTGTAAAATAGTAAAAATGCTGAATGAAGGTGGTATGTTTACATTTAGGATATATATTTATTAAGATGAAGTCTTCATAAACATATAGCCTAAGTGGAAACATGTCACCTTCATTTGCCAAAATTATGACTCTAGTGGTTGCTATGAAGTAAATATGCCAATGAATCAACATTATCAGGACCGACAGCAAGAAAGTACTAGAGGGACCACTGATATGTAGATATGTTAGTCACAGGTATGGGGAGGCAAGGGGGAAACATCTTTCAGAGAGACATTTCATCTCCAAAATGAACAAGGGCACAGCCTAGTAACATAGTCTTGATGAAGGGATATTAGACTTTCACGGTGCATGTATATCAAGGAGGAGGATCACGAGCTCAAGTTATACTAGATCAAGTTTTTCATTCCCTTGTTGAAAGTACTAAACTGCCACTCAGTTGAAGCGGTTTGTGGAAGCCACAAAAAATCAAAACCTGGATACCCAGATATGGACTTTTAAGTGTGCTTCTTCTGAACTAACAATCAGTGTCTTAACAACTGCACTACCCTCCTCAGTCATCTGAAGTTAAATTATCTGTTTTATAAGTCCAAATTGCTGAAAAACAGTGAGCAGATGTTTTACAAAGCAAACTTTATTATCAAGATATGGGCTTTCGGAGCTGAAGACCCACTCGTGTACCAACGATGACTGCATGACACAAAGTTTTACGTCTTGCCTGGGCCTGTTGGACTGTAGTGACTGTACCGAGCAGATGGACATGGACAGGTATGGAGACAATATCATGAATCCATAGACCTGCATGTCAGCAGGGGACTGTTCAAGCTGGTGGAGGCTCTGTAATGGTGTGGGGTGTGTGCAGATGGAGTGGGGTGTGTGCAGTTTGAGTGATATGGGACCCCTGATATGTCTAGATATGACTCTGGCAGGTGACACGTATGTAAGCATCCTGTCTGAACACCTGCATCCATTCATGTCCATTGTGCATCCCAATGGACTTGGGCAATTCCAGCATGACAATGCAACAGCCCACACATCCAGAATTCCTACAGAGCGGCTCCATGGACACTCTTCTGAGTTTAAACACTTCCGATGGCCTCCAAACTCCCCAGACATAAACATTATTGAGCATATCATGGATGCCTTGCAACATGCTGTTCAGAAGAGATCTCTACCCACTCATACTCTTATGTATTTATGGACAGTCCTGCAGGATTCATGGTGTCAGTACCCTCCAGCACTACTTCATACATTAGTCAAGTCCATGCCACGTCATGCTGTGGCACTTCTATGTGCTCGCTGGGGCCTTACATGATATGAGGTAGGCGTACCAGTTTCTTTGGCTCTTCTGTGTACATTTAGCTCTTATGGCATTACCCCAGAGCTATATTCTATATGGCAGATGGGAACTGAAGAACACAATGTATTAGTGGGGTAATAACTGTTTGTTCATATTTTTTATTAATTTATAAAATAAAAAATGCATGTACTACTTTTCTGCACAAGTAATTGATGTGTTCTCCCCCTCATGAATCCATAGACCCTGCATGTCAGCAGGGGACTGTTCAAGCTGGTGGAGGCTCTGTAATGGTGTGGGGTGTGTGTAGATCTGTCCAAATAATTTCACAGCTTTATTTTAATTTTTAGTTATCTTGAGATCAAAAATTATTTCTTCTGTTTTTGTCTGCTTAATACACTAGTGACTGGCTTGATACCAGTGACTAGTCATTTGCATCATTTCTATGTTGTTTTTTAAGTACATGCTGCAAATTCCCTCTTGCAGACATTAGTGTCATATCATCAGTATATAGTACAGTCTTATATGATGCATAATTTGAAAAGTCATTACTGTAGACAATGAACAGGAAAGGTCCATGGACAGGACCTTGGGATATTCCTCTTTTTATTGGGAGTATTGTCGATCTCTGCTTATTTATGTATGCAAGCTGTAGCCTATTGCCAAAATAAGATTATCATCAATATCATAGTATTCTAGCTTTCTGACCATTATGACATGTTAGTTAGTTAATGTTTCATTGCTCATTTTTCATGATAAAATGTAATGATGTGGAATGAGTCATTTTACATTCTCAGCATTTCTAAGTGTCTTTTTTTATTCATTTATACAAAAAGAAAAGAGATATACAGATCTGAGTTAGTAATTCCTATCCACCACTTTTTACACATGACAATAATACGGAATACAAGGAGTTGTCAAGGAGAAACTTTCACAGTTTGTTTTCAAATTTTACTTTGCTGTCTGTCAGACATTTTATATCACTGGGTAAGCGATCAAGCAGTTTTGTTGCAGCATTGTGCACCCCTTTTTGTGCTAAAGACAACCTTAACATGGAGTAATGGATGTCATTTTTTTCTTCCGGTAATTTAATTGTGTACATCATTGTTCCTTTTGAACTGTAGTGGATTATTTGTTACAAACTAATTGAGGGACTGCATATACTGTGAAGCAGTTGTCAGAATGCCCAACTCTTAAACAGATGTGTACAAGATGATTGTGGGTAAGCATCACATATTATTCTTACAGCACGTTTTTGTGCAATGAAGATTTTCTTTCTTAAAGGCGAGTTACCCCAGAACATTATTCCATATGACATTCCTGAATGAAAATATGCAAAATATGTCAACTCACTGATTTGTCTCTCCCCAAGATTTGCAATGATTCTAAGTGCAAATTTGGCTGGACTAAAGTTGTTTTAGGAGTTCCAAAATGAGCTTTTTTCAATGTAAACTGCCATCAACATGGACACCTAAGAATTTTGAAGTTTCTAGCCCATTTATTATTTCCTCACCATGTGGGTACACTTTTATCATTGCTGTAGTTCCCCTGGATGTGCAGAACTGAATATGTTGTATCTTTTTTAAACTGAGGGTCAAATCATTCACAGAAAACTATTCAATGGTATTTTTAAGAACATTGTTTACCATTTCTTTTGTTTCTGGATTTACGCTTGGAATAATTACAATATGAGTGTCATCTGAAGAAAAAAAAATTCTGCTTGTTGAATATTAGATGGAAGATAGTTTACATATATGAGGAACAACAGTGGACCTAAGATCAAGCCTTGGGGAATCCCATATGTGATTTCTCCCCCATCAGAATTACGTCCGTGGACTATATTGGCTGAATTATTAAGTATAAATTTCTGCATTCTTTTGGTTTCCATTTTCATAACATTGTAGGCTTCTTTACAATTATTTTTAGAATTTAAAATATACCCAACCTCTGCACTGCATTTAGCAATCTCAGTTCGCGGTCTCTGGAATTTTCTCATATTTATGTACTTTTACATGTCTGCATACTTTTATGAGACTTATCTTTCAGAGTGATTAGTAGTGCCCTGAGTTTGTTAAGTTGTGGAGTGTACCATTTGTCGGTGCGATGTTGTGTATGTCTAATATTACTACAATACTTTTGGTTCCAGTGGGATACCTCTTTTCTGTTACACACTTAATCTCTGTCTGGGAAATGGGAAAGCATTTATTAATTGTTTTAGTACTATCCATTAGATGAGACCAACCCATTTCATTTAATTCACTTATCATATTGTTTACATTAGATTCATCTAAAATTCTATATGTATCTTGTCTTTCTGCAGTACCAAGACCTGAATTTTCGATTTTCAGCCATAGCTTTGCATGATATGATATTTATAATTCTATAATATCACATTCAAGAGTGTCTCTGTGTATATTATTATTTATGTTATCAAGACCTACATTTAGTCTAGATCAAGACCTACATTTAGTCTAGTGTGCTTTTATTTGGGAGCAGTTAAATGAGTACAAAGAATTAACCACTTGAAACCCATTTTTTTTCTATTTGCCCTTATGTCTATGTTAATATGACCTACAATTATAATTGCATGCTGTTTATATTTGGAGAACTGCAATGTTAATGTATTGATTTTCACTATAAATATTACCTCATTAGAGCTTCAAGTTTGATAAACTTAGAAAGTAACAATTTTGTGTGTACCTTACCGCAATACCAGTTACTTCATCTATGCCTTCAAGGTATATTCAGCTAAAGTCTATGACTGACTAACGAAAATCGAGGTTGCTCTTAAAGAAGACTGAGAGCCACAAGAGTACCCAAGAGGAACACACAAAAGTATTTCAGAATATTTTGCCCAGTGTTCATTGAGATGCAAAAAACTGCCATGCCAATGCTGATAGTTCATTGGGTTTACCTCTATGTGAGTGTCCTTTTATATGAAGAAGGAGAATATCATTATTGCTGGAGAAAGGTATTTTCATTTCACTGGTTGTCACATGGTTTTTTTTTATTTATTTTATTTTATTTTCACTGTGTGATCTAGAGAAGCACAATTATCGGGATTAGTCTGCTGTAGTTCTCTCTTAATGTGGATTCTACCCCTCCCCCTTTTCCTCTGTAATGCTGTTTTCTCTAAACAAGGAAGTATAAAAGCACACACAAAGATGCTCTTGTAAAACAAGACTACTGTGTTCACACATTTCATTTACAATTTTGTTGAGCTCCAGACACACAATTTTTTTCCATGGTGATATAGATATTCATTACATTCGGTGAGCAAATTTTTCTCCAGTTTACTTCCATTACATTGTATTTTTTGTAAATGGAGCATATTTCTTTGATTTTAATATTGGTTTTACGGACCTCTTTGTTAACACAAGATCAGGTCATTTGCATGAGGTACTGTTCTTCATATGATTCATATGAGGTAGTGTTCTTCATATGATTCATGTCTAAAAATTCTTCAAATAATGATTAATAGGGGGGCAGAAAACTTATCAAATATATAATACACAGACATTGCTTCCCTGCACATGAAGTAATTCGGTAACTGTCTTCTGGCAGCACCAGTTGGAGGACAATGGTCATAAATCTTCAATGTGTCTAAGTAAACTTACTTCAAACAAAAGGCAGAAATGCAAAACAGTAAACGTAAGAGTAAACATTTTCATTCTGCCTTACCTATCTGCCGCAGCAATGCTTGAAGAAGTGCCAGAACCCCTGAATTAATAATTAAACTAACTTCATTTCCTTGATGGTTTCCAGTTAGAACACCCAGAACAGTGAGCAAAAACCTGTAAAAATGGAAGTAAAACACACAAATACAAACATTATTCCATGTTTCGATCTTTTGTTTAACTTTTACTTACATGTACTACTCTCTTAAATCATCATATTTGTCAGTATTAATACAATTACACATGCCACTGACAGAATATTCCCATCCCAACCCCCCTATTCTTCCACAATAAATAGTAACCAGTTTTGTTAAAATAATTAGTTCACAGTATAATAAGTGTGACTTGATTCTTCATTGGATCAAGTATTAGAAAATGACTTCATTCAAGATACTGCAATACAAGTGAAAGGTTGAGTATGTTCCTTGTTGGTCCAAGAATATTTTTCCATTGGTAATGCTTTGTGAATATGATAAACACTTAACTGCTCTGTGGTTATAATTCCAAGTCAAACACAAAGTTCTGATCATGAAATGTTGGGTGAACGAGTAATAAAGTTATATGAAGGAAGGACCATATAATGCTCACTAGGATGATGCAAAATTAACACTATTGTGTTCGAATAAGCTTTTTGGTTGCTGACCAGTTAAATTTTAAGTTTACTGACAACTGATGTGTTGATATTAACAAAAAACAGTATATGAGAATACAGACAAGGTGACACAACATGTTACACACACACACACACACACACACACACACACACACATGTGCATACAAGAATAGATGATGAGAAAGAGTTGGGAGAGGGACACAAAGGTAACTAAGAAACCCCTGGTCACTTAGTTGTCACAGGATGTCATATAGCCATATCGTATCACAACCTTAAGAATACATTTAGATAGTACTTGTTCATAAAGACTCTATGTATCATGGTCTCCAATTGGGTTACATTTTCAATTGTTAAAACTAAATTTCCTGAATCCCTACATGAAATGGTTTATTAGCCTTTTTAAATTCAAGGACTAATACAAAGCAGCAGTTGGTCATATCTATTCCCGAAGCAGCTGATGGGAACCAATATTTTCAGGTATGACAGTCTGTTTCTTCAACATTACATACAGAAATTCGTCATAATCTGGAGCTCTGACATGGGCTACAGGCAAATCATTTTCAAATTCACCCAAAGCAAAGTGGCAGTTGTACGCTCCTACATTTGCCAAACTGGAACTTAGATGGTACTTCTCTGTCAGCTCTAAATGTTGAGGGTATGCAAGTTCGAGGCATACAATAAATTTTAGTCTGTAGAGGTGATTTGTAACCTTCTGGATGGCTAAGTGGGGTGGGGCGAATGGTCACTGTGGAGTATACCCTGCCAGTAAAATTAATTCTACTCACTGACTGCCATACTTGGCATGAAATGTTTGATGAATTTCAAGAATTCTTGCTCTGATTACTTTCTACTCTCCTTCATTCTGGCCTTGCTCTTGGTGCCTGAAAGACTGAAAAGTTCTTGTGTGATGTACTATGTGTGAATCAATACAAAGCAGCAGTTGGTCATATCTATTCCCGAAGCAGCTGATGGGAACCAATATTTTCAGGTATGACAGTCTGTTTCTTCAACATTACATACAGAAATTCGTCATAATCTGGAGCTCTGACATGGGCTACAGGCAAATCATTTTCAAATTCACCCAAAGCAAAGTGGCAGTTGTACGCTCCTACATTTGCCAAACTGGAACTTAGATGGTACTTCTCTGTCAGCTCTAAATGTTGAGGGTATGCAAGTTCGAGGCATACAATAAATTTTAGTCTGTAGAGGTGATTTGTAACCTTCTGGATGGCTAAGTGGGGTGGGGCGAATGGTCACTGTGGAGTATACCCTGCCAGTAAAATTAATTCTACTCACTGACTGCCATACTTGGCATGAAATGTTTGATGAATTTCAAGAATTCTTGCTCTGATTACTTTCTACTCTCCTTCATTCTGGCCTTGCTCTTGGTGCCTGAAAGACTGAAAAGTTCTTGTGTGATGTACTATGTGTGAATCCATGTAGAGCTGCTTGTCTATCCCCAATCATCAAGTGGCACACACGATTCAATCATGTGACTAAGAACATGTAAATAAGCAACTGTCGGTTACGGCACAGATGCTTCAGCAGCCTCAAAAATTACCCGAGCCATGCCATCCTCTGTGTCCTGAACATGATTTTTTTATATATATATATATATATATATATTATTTTTTTTCCAGTTACAGTGAGCTGGCTGCGTGGCGTCCAGTTGGCTCTTGAAAGCATCAAAATTAGAAGCTTTCTTTGTGCTTGGCAAACTGACCCAAATGACTAAGTGCTAACTTGAATATCAGTCATCAGCCTCCTGTTACAGTACTGCATGTGGCTAAAGTAGGAGAACTAAGCAACAGATAATTAAATGAGAACTATCCTGCTGCTGTGGTAGTGGACATTATTGCTTTCACTGTGTTCAGAAAACAGATATTGTTGCAAAAAATCAAATAAAAACAGTCTCGAACATGTTTTCAGATTTTTTATTTGTTAGCAACTACAGTGACAACTGTACTTCCACAGTTCTCTCTCCGTCTGCCACCACCAGCAGCCATAATGGGAGTGAAAAGCCTGAAGATGGTCTGAGGAAAGGGCCAAAACCAGTTGCTAACAAATAAAAAGTCTGAAAATAAGATCAATTTTTATTTGATTTTTGGAATTTTGTAGTGATTGCTGTGCTCCAATTACAGAATGCTTTCTAAAATTTTAGATATCACTGTGCAGAAGAAATCTCTTTATCATTCAACTCCAGTGACAGATGTAGATAGGTCCCCAGAGAAATTACTAGGAATATTGAGAGACCAGGTCTTCAAATGCTGCAGCATCAACAGAATTATGCAGCGAAAGATGCAGGAAGCACAGAGTGAATTTTGTAATTATATCACTTTCTGCAGCTACTGTCTGCCTTTAAGTTTGCGGTTATCATGACACATGTGATAAATGACCCCTCTCCTTTTTCTTTAAAACAGAAACAAGTGACTTTCATCATTATGTTATTTTCTTCCATGACTCCTCCTCCTCCTCCTCCTCCTCCTCCTCCTCCTCCTCTTCTTCCCGGCTGTCTGATGGACTTAAAACTAGCCGCAATATTTGCCAACTATTTATGGTTAAGGAAGCCAGACTCATCTCCATATGATCCATCTTCTCTCTCTCTAATACTACAGAAATATCCCAGCACTGTGTGTCATTATTAGTGACATTTAAGGACAGTCTAAATATGCCATTCTCTGGAGAACCTTTCTGTCAATCCCTCTATGTTGTGAGGGTGTTTGTACTCTCAACCAGGCATCCCAAATAATCGAGAGCTACTGCCTTCACAGTTCAACAAGATTCAACAAGAATACATGTCAGTTTGGACAGAGCCCCACATATCTAACTAAGTCTAACAAAATTTAGGTACAGTCAGTACCTCAGAGGGTTCACAATAATGACTTTCGGCTCAACAGCCATCCACCATATTGAGTCAATGGGGTGGATGGCTGTTGAGCCTACACTTTGAGGCTGGGGTTGTTTATAGAGGTTTGTACCATCCCCACAATCTAGTCAGTTAAGCCAAGGTCTAATTTCTCTGTGCCACACAACATTCCACCATCACATCAAAATGTGGTCACAGAACCATGGCCAGAGATTAGGGTAGCAGGACAGTGGTGTCATTCACCAGCTCCCAGCTCAACATACCTCAATAAGTATGGTCTCAATTATATATAACCGAACAAGCAACTCTTAATAATTTGGTTTATATCAACATAGAACACTTTGGGAGCAAAGGCCAGGGAATATGCCTATAATTTTACTGAGAGACAGATGGGCTGACCAGTGTATGCATTAATTCAGTGGAACCAATAGTCATACAAAACCAATGAAAATAAATAAAGCATATCTCTCAGAGACTTGTTCCTTCATCAGGGAGAAGAGAGAAGGGAGGGGAAAGAAGGGAAAGTGGATGCAGGTCACTCACAACTTGGATTGTGGGGTAACAAAGGAATGTGTTGGACTGTAAGTCCAAGGGACTGGTGTTGAGTGGGAGGAACAAATTGCTCGTGTGGTGTAGCAGTCACCTATGTTACTAGAGTTATGCAGGAGAGCATGCAACACCACTGGCTATTTGGCATCCCCCAGCTGTACAGTTTGTCTATGCTCATTCATGCACTCCACCAATTCAGTGGTTGTCACACTGAAGTAGAAAGCAGTGCAGTGAACATATGTCAGCTGATAAGTGATGTGTTGTTTCACTTGTAGCCACCCTTTAATGGTACATGAATAGCCAGTGGTAGGGTTAGAGTAGGTGGTTACTGGGAGATGCATGGGGACAGGTTTTGTAGTGGGCTCGATTACAGCTGTAAGAACCTTTAGGTAGGGATGGTGGCTAGGGAGTGTCGTAGGGTTTGACAAGGATATTATGGAGGTTAGGAGGATGATGAAAGGCCATTCTGGGAGGTATGGGGAGGATACTGTGAAGAGGTAATCTCATTTCAGGGCTCAACTAGAGAATGTTGTAACCCTGATCTTTCTCTATACACTGTCCATTTCTCTTTGTTTAATAGTCATTTCCTTTGTTTAATGATCATTTTTCATAGTTTAACAGATTTTGTTCCTTTGCTGAATGACTGTTTAACAATCATTTCAACTTCATTGCTTAGCAATCTCTGTCTGGCTTTAATCCTATAGCAATTTTAGTTTCATTTCCCTTTACTTACCACTTTTTTCTGTCATTTTTGAACCACTGATGATCCCTCCTGCACTGCTGGTGATCTTTTTATGCTCCCTGGCTATCTTTCTTCCATTCTGGGCACTCTTTTCTCTGTATTTAGTGTTATTTCTTCAGTAATGTATAATTATAATATCAATTTATTGTTTTTTCTGAATCCCATATGTATCTGTGTCTGCGAGACCTTCATTATCTACATATCATTTATCCTTTATACACCCTACTCCTGCCCAACAGTACTTAAATTCCTTCTGAGAGCATTCTTTCACCACAACCAAACTGTACCCCCACATCCTTTTCCTCCAACCCTGATTGACCTTTGAAATTACCACCAAAGGGTCACTTTAAAAGTTCCAATTTCTAGGTGCAACACTTCTTTTCACCAGTCTTCCCTTAAATTCCAAAATCTTCAATCATTTGGTCTTATTCACCTTATCCTTGAACTATACATTGCTTTGTGTAACCACAATTCCCAACAGCTTTTCAAAATCCTCCACCTTTCAGACCCTGGCTCAGTTATCACACTCAGGATCATAATGCTAGATGTCAGCTATAGACTTGAGCTTAATGTCACACACCACATGAAAAAACATCCACCATGTTGGCCTGACACTTCAAAAGTGGTGCTCCTTTCACCATCTCCCACGACCACCAACCACAACAGACACCCCCCCCTCCCCCCCCCCCCCCCCCCCATATCCAACAAACTCAGCCTAGCCTCCTTATTTAACCTTTAACCTTCCAATCACAACTATAATCATGTTCAACCACCACACAACACAATCCTAATGAAGTCCTAAACTTCTCATCCAGGTCCCTCTCTGTCCCTGATAAACCTGTCCTATAAAAAAGGTTAAACCTTTAGTCCCATACTTAAATTCAACCACACTGCCCTAGTAAAATACATCCTCTCTTTCACTGGAAACCTCAACGGGAAATGTCACTTCACCACACAGTGAGAATCCTCAAGAAACAGAGCTAGCGTTGCACCCTCCCTGGAACAATTCCAACAGCTTTCCCAAAGGGACCCTCCTCCTCTCCACAAAATCATCCCTTGCAGGCATTCCAGGATTTCCTCAAACCCAGTATCACTTCCCAGTCTTCCTTGAAGAGCACCCCAACAACCTCCACGATCAGTCCAGCTAAATCCTGTGCCATTCGGGAACTAAGAGCAGATCACTCTGTTATCGCCCTCCCAGTGAATAAATGCTCAACAACTGTGGTGCTTGACAGCGGGGAATATGTGGAAGAGGGGCTTTGTCAACTCTCAGACACCTCAGCCCATAAAGCCATTCTGCATTACCCCATTTCCTCCATACAGACTGACCTGCAGAAAACCCTAAAAACCTTAGGTCCCTCACAAGATCTCACAACTGCTTCCGTAGATCTACTCCCTCCACTTGAGCCATGTGCCCCTACCTTCTACCTGTTAACTAACATCCACAAAGAGAACCATTCTGCCCGCCCCATTGCAGGAGGCTTAAAAGCCACAACAGAATGCCTCTCAGCTCTGGTAGACCAACTGATGACTTTAGCAGTTAAGTCCCATAAGATTTCACACATTTTTTTTGGTAGACCAGCACTTCCAATCTATCACCCAAAATCTCCCATCCTACATCGAAGACATAAACTACTTCCTGGAATGCCTCGACTCCATCACCATCCCTCTCCCACCTGAAACCTTCCTAGGTGCTACGTCTCCCTACACAAATATCCCACATACTCACAGTCTCTCTGCTCTAGAGTGCTATCTCTCCCAACACCCACCTGAAAGTCACCCAAAACCTCATTCCTTATCACACTTGCTAACTTCATCCTCATCCATAATTATCTCACTTTTGAGGGCCAGACCTACAAACGAATCAAGGGGAGAGCTATGGGAAGCAGGATGGCCCCATCCTACAGCAATCTTTTCGTGGGCTGGATGGAGGAGGCATTCCTCAGGACCCAGCAGCTGCATCCCCTAGCTTGTTATAGGCTTATTGGTGACTTCGTTTTGGTCTGGACCCATGTTGAAGAACAACTCCTTGGCTTCCTTCAAAAGCTCAACTCCTTTTCTAACCTGAATTTCACATGATCCTTCCCCAGAACCCAAGCCACCTTGTTGGATGTTGACTGTCACTTCATTGAGCCTCACACCCAAACCTCTGTCCATAGCAGACCCACAAACAAACAAACAATAGTATCCCCATTTTGATAGATGCCATCCCTTCCATAGCAAATGTACATTTCCCTACAGCTAATGTATCTGTAGTTCCCCCATTCTGGAAACAATGTTCCTACCTCAGGTCACACAGAAGCATCCGCCTTGTCAGTCAATACCATCCTGGCCTTGAATGTCTCAACAGATTACGCTGCCAGGGCTATGACTTCCTCAAGTCGAGTCCTGAAATGAGATCATCTCTCCACAATCTCCACACACTTCGCAGAGCTGCCTTTCGTCATCCTCCTAATCTCCGGGACATTCTTGTCAAACCCTATGGTATTCTCAAGCCACCTTCTCTACCTAAAGGTTCTTGCCCCTATAATTCATCCCACCGCAAAACCTGCCCCCCCTAACCACCAACTCCAGCCCCACCACTGCCAAAACATATGCCACACATGGTAGGGCCACATGTGAAACAACACATCACTTATCAGCTGACATGTGTTTACTGCATGGCCTTCTACATTGGTATGACAACCACTAAACTGGCATGAATGTGCACAAATGAACTGCCCACAAGCTAGGTTTTATTTATTTGCACCAGTTTTGTGTAAATATTGTCTGTACTGAGCTAAGGTAAGTACTAGCCAACCCATGTGTCTCTTTGCATATTTTTTACATTTCTTTAAGAGATTCTCCTTTCAATCAGTTATCTCTATAATTAAACAGTCTTAATGTAAATATTCTATTGACTGTGTAGTTCTGCATTTTTCACGAGTTTGTGTTACCGTCCTTACAATATTTACACATATCACCCGGGAAGAAAATGATTCACAGGTTACTTTATGTAATTCAGGTTTATACATGTGTATTTACTGCTTTTACAAATGAGTATGTACAATGATGAAAAATATTTTACTAACAGTGTACCTATTTTGTTCCTTTGCAATGCATACAAGTCAAGTTGTTAAAAGAACACTAATGTTTTGGGATTATTTAAGTAGCTTGACAATTTTGTATTTCAAACTAATGAATATTTTATTACTAACACACCAGCACAGGAAAAAACATATATTTAAAACAGATGGAATTCTATTTTAAGTGTAATAAGCATTCTGTATACAACAGTACAGGAAACTATAAAGATCTGAAATACAGTTAAATGTCATCTGGAAGAGAGAAGCCAACTGAATCAGAAGTAGATGGCCCCATAAATTTAGAATCTAGATAAACAATACAGCCAGGCAGAGCATACAGTAGAAGCCAATAAGTGTCTACATACAATCTTTACAGGTTGGTGACAAAAGGTCACCTATTTGAGAAGCTGGAAATAACTATATGACAGAACACAACACTTATAAGATCCCTATCCTGCAAATCTAGCAAAGATAAAATTGGAGTGCTGCAAAATACTAAACATATCATCACAGCCTTCACCAAAATTTCAAAAGCAAAACTGTATTTTCAAAAATAAGGAAACATTTATCATCCAGTTCCATTAATCATCTTTCCACTCACTTTTCATTCATAGAAAACTGATAGGAAGCCATAATATTTCAATGAAACAGAGCCACACAGTACTTACTTTTAGTACTTTGTGTTGTTGTTTCTTTTTTACAGATGTTAACTGATAACTTTTTTGGGGTGTACTTTTTTATTTTAATGATGCAATACAAAGACATATAATAAATATAAATTACTTATATCATACCTAGCCCAGGGGACTTTGCGAAGCCAGTTACTTAGACCTTCATTTAAAGTACCCTTGTCTTTGAATTTGTTTGTACGTCGCGGCTGCTCAGCAAGGAGAACATGCTCACGCAGAGCTGCCACAGCCCATGATGTTATTTTTGACTGAGCCTGCAGTATCTCCATTTTCTGGTGTGGTGAAATAAGTTGAATGTTATGCAAGGAGTGAGAAAGCTCATCCCTAGAAAAATTATAACAAAAATGTTATGTTGCTTGCCAATGTATAAACCATTACATTTCATAGAATTCATGAATAAGAGTGTAACAAAGCACTTGTACCTGGGACGTTTCTTGTTATATGAAAGGCCTAACCATCCATTTAGCATTGCATACTTGACAGAAGGAATTAAATAATCTCTTTTCAACAGCTCATACATCATTTCAATTCCTTTAGTTCTCATTCTTGCACGTTGGACCTACACAAAAGAATATTTTATCATTTTTAATAGAAGTTATATAGGCAAATTTCACTAAAATATACTGTATGTGAATTTTCTACATTTTAGAATTCTTTAATGCAAAATTTTAACAGCAACGGCAGCAATTCAATGGAAAATGATACATAGATGTCAAAACAATTTCATATTGCAGAATGCCCTATGATCATGAACTTCACATAACTTAAGTAAAAACTTAATTTATAAAAATGATGTTACTGATCATATGCAAGACTCAAATAAGATTCACTATTCACAACACTCACAGGTGAACTTGAAAATGACATTGCAAGCTGAAACAGCAAGCTTGAAATCTCAAAATACAAGTAAATAAAAAATTATGTTGCACCTATTGGAATTTACTTCTTATAAAATGTTGTATTCTGACTTATTTCATGCCACAGGCTCCACTGACAAGAAAATAAAAGTAAAATAATTATAAACAGGCAGAAAGGAAACACATACTTGATATATGTGCAGGAAGTGTGGAAAGTTGCCAATTTCAGTAACTACAGTAAAGGGCACTGTTTGCTGGTGGAAGGAATGGGTAACATGGAAAAGGAGCAATTAATTGCATACTCATTAGCATCTACCGAAAGTGTATGATTGATAGTTAAATCACTAGTAGACAACAATACACTGAACATCAACACCTCATTCATTAATGTAGGTGTCATACTTTTGCCTGCATGTAAAGCGAAGTAAACAGTAATCTGTAGCAAAACTGATAATGGCATACAATAGTGGAAAATTAAACAGAATTTTTGGCACAGAATATAGTTTTGGAAATGCTTGGTCGCAAACTAATTTATTCACCATTACACATTTTGATACAGTGTCAGGCCCCAAGTGTGGCGAGTACAAGAAATACATTATAATAAATGTCAGTGAAACTTTTCTCATCCATAATACAGCAATTTCAATTCATACTTACAATAAAATACAATGAAAAGCACTGCACTGAACAGGTGCCTGAATGTTGTGGAGGGGCAGTTGAATTTTGTGAAACTGAACTTTTAATTACAGTTATTTATAGGTCCCCTAACACAGAGTATTTCTGCTCAAACTGCAGCGGAGTCTTTGTTCACTTTGTAGGAAGTCCCAAGAATTAGCTGTCTGTGGTGACTTCAATATTAATTTTGTATGTGACTGTGCATGAAAAAGGAAGTTGGAGGATCTGCTAAATTCATATGATCTGATGCAGACTATATTTTTCCAAGCAGGGAGCAGGGGAACAGTAACACAATGATAGACAATATTTTTTATTAATTATTCATTACTAGATCAGCATTCTGTTAGTAAAAGGGGGAATGGCCTTTCAGACCATGATGCACAAATATTAACACTAAAAGGTTTATGTACTCACACAAATGTTATACATAATTACAAACTGCATAGGAAAGGTAATCCAGTGACAATAGAAAGATTTTCAAACCTTTTTTTAGGAACAAGAGCAGAAGGATGTTTGCAGTGCTGATAACATAGATGACAAATATAATGCTTTGCTCAATACATATTTTATGCTCTTTGAAAGTTGCTTTCCATTAGAATGTTCAAGGCACAGTATTAGCAGTAAAAGGTAGCCTGGGTGGTTGACTAGTTGGATAAGGATATCATGTAGAAGAAAGTGGGAATTATGTCAAAACGTTAGATATAGTCACAATCGAGCTACAGTAGTCCATTGCAAACAGTACTATAAGGCACTTAAAAACATTTTTAGGAAGGCAAAGAGTATATGGTACACAAATAAAATAGCTAATTCACAGGTTAAATTAAAGCCACATGTTTAGTCATGAAGGAAGTGTCTGGTCAGCAGCACCAGGTCACGGATATAACGTCAGTACATAGTAAAAAATGTTTCTGTTACTGATAAGTCAGTTGTATGTACAGTATTTAACAATCACTTTCTGGACATAGTTGGTGAATTAAATGAAAACTTGGTTTCAACAGGGAATCATGTAACTCTCTTGGAAAATGGCTTTCTGGGACTGATGTCAGAAATACTACTCAGTGATGCTGACAAGTGCGAGACTGAGTCAGTAATTAAGTCACTGTGTCTCAGAGATATGATGGAGTATCTAGCAGAATACTAAATTACTGTACTTAGCCATATCTGTTTTTTTCCCCTGTATGAATGGTCAGTTTTCTGAACGATTACAGCACTCAGTAGTGAAGCTGCTTTATAAAAAGGGAGAAAGGGATAATGCAGACAGTTTTAAACCTATTTCTATGCCATCACTGTTTGCTAAAGTTATTGAAAGGCTAAGTTTGTAAGGATAATTGATCATTCCATTTAACATAATTTGCTGTCAAATGTACAGTTTGGTTTTAGAAAAGCTTTAACAACTGAAAATATTATATCCTCTTTTCTTTGTGAGGTACTGGATGGATTAAACATAAGGTTTCGAATGCTAGGTTTTTTTTATTTTATTTTTTATTTTTTATTTTTTTATATATATATAACTAAGGTGTTTGATTGTGTTGATCGCAAAATATTGTTCCAGAAGTTGGACCATTAGAGAATATGGGGAGTAACTCACAACTGGTTCACCTCTTAATTTAAGAACAGACAGCAAAAGGTCATTATTCATAGTACTGAAAATGGCCATGATGTCGGGTCCTAGTGGGGCATGGTTAAATGGTCGGTGCCACAGGGATCACTGCTGGGCCCACTCCTGTTCCTTATTTATACAAATGATATGCCTTCTACTATTACAGGTGATTCTAAAATATTTCTGTTTGCTGATGACACTACCTTGGTAGTAAAGGATGTTGTGTGCAATGTTGGCATTGTTTGAAATAGTGCAGTTCAAGACATAAGTTCATGGCTTGTAGATAATAAACTAATGTTGAATCACAGATGACTCCGTTTTTACAGTTTTTAACTACCACACAATTCAACAAACCCTGACTTTCTAATTATGAAGAATGGGCTTATGGTTAGTGAGACTGAATATTTCAAATTTCTAAGTTTGTTCCGACAGATAGAAAATTTTCATGGAAAGCCTGTGTTCAGGATCTTATTCAAAGAATATGCTACAATTTTTCCTGTTAGAACACTATCTGAAGTAAGTGATAGTTTGACAAAAAAAGTAGTCTATTTTGCCACTTTTCATTCACTTGTGACATATGGCATTATATTCTGGGGTAACTTTTCCCATTCTCAAATAGTACTTTTGGCTCAGAAACAGGTGGTTCAGGAACCAAGTGGTGTAGGTTCGCAAATCTCTTTATCAACCCCTGTTCATTGGTCTGGGTATTCCGACATTCGCCCCTCAGCATATATATTATTTAATGTTGTTTCTTGTTAACAATATCAGTTTTTCCCAAGAACTGGCAGCTTTCACTAAGTTAATGGTAGGCAGAAATCCAATCTGAATTTGGATCACACTTCCTTGACTTTCATCCAGAAAGGCATGCAGTATTCTGCTGCAGCCATTTTCAATAAGATACCCCAAGAATTCAAAAAGCCTTGCAGTAATCCACATGCTTCCAATCTAAACTGAAAGGTCTCCTCATGGGTCATTCCTTCCATTCTGTCGAGGAGTTACTTGAAAAGTTAAGCTAATTCCTGTGTTCCTTTGTTAATTGTGTTTGTATAAACTTAGAGTGTGTCATCTTTTTAGTATTCATAAACATTTTATTTTATCTGTTATTACTCTTCTGTTGTAATTTTGTGTACTGACATGTTCTGTGACCATGAAACCAGATGTGTAAACACTATCTCATATGCATTCCATTTGGAAATCATGCTATTTCTACTTCTTATTTTTGCCTTCAGTCAACTTTCTATTCTAAGGAATATGTAGAAGTTACCATCTTTAATAAATGAGTGAAACTTGTAAAAGAAGACACACATTCTTTCTGTGTATGATATTGAATGGGGAAGTTCCAGCTAGCTCTGTGTCTATTCTTATCTGTAGGAAACAGAAAAGTTTACCTATATTGGTTATTTGTCCACAATTTGATATTAAAAGGTCTCTCACAACTGAATTCCATGTCAGAAAGTGGAATATTCTGTGTTTTGCCGTATTTATGTAACATTCTATTTAGTGTAAACCCACAACTAAACAATAGCCTCTAATTAATTCTGTCTTTGCCACATCTATTATCTATGTAACCTTAAATGTTGTGTCATTTTCAGATGTTTAAAAGAATAAATCAGTAAAACCATCAAAGCTGCTATTTAATGTCATGTCATGACCACACTCAAGTCCAAAACCAAGAGCTGGGTCATCAATGAAGTACAATGCTTAGAACCGAAGGCACGTTTATTACAAACACCAATGTGTAACTAGAAAAGAACTGACCCCCTAGATGGAAAGCGCAGCTATTTATATAAATATCAGATATTCACATATCATTACAAACATCAAGAATCTTCCAGAAAAAAATAAGTTGGGTCAGAACCAGCAACCTGCAGTATGCCAGCCAGCGACACTAACCATTGTGCCACACTCCATGCACCACAGCTCATGGCATCACTCTCTCTCCCCTCAAGAAACAGCAACCCACTATTTTAGAAGTTCTCATTGCAAACCTCTACAGCATCCTGGATATAGACCCTGTCAATGGTCCTCCATGTGGTGGCCCTGGTGGTCATGTCATTATATCTGCCTCACTGTGATGAGCAGCGAACGTAGCCACTCCCGTCAAAGCTTCACGATTTTTGAGTGGCTCTTCAACTTCCTTGAAACTCTTATTATTGATCTGTACCTCTGAACTGTAGTAGGGCTTCATATCAAGAGCATGGATGATGTTCATGAACTTTTGTCTTCTTGGTGAAGGTTCACAGCCCACTGTTTCATATATGATGACTGACAAGCGATGAAGGATACAATACAGCCAACATTAGCACTTTAGTAACTTTTCCAATAGCCCCACTCACCACAAAGGCATAAAAATTCATACCAGGTCTCACAGGCTGCTAAACCACAGGACAGTGCTTGGTGTTAAAGTGCTCTCAGTCTTCCTCCTGTGGGTCCATAGTCTGTATATGAGACAGCTGCTTTGCTTCCTTGATCTTGGTGATGAGATGTTTCACGTAATCATCCTGAGTATTGTCCAGTTGAAATTGGAACACTGTATTCAATTGCCGCTTCTACGTAATGACTTTGGAGCAGAAAGAACGATGTGAACTCTGTAGTGTCTAGCTTTGCTGTGTTGTTGGCGAGTGTCACAATGAGCGTTATTGATCCCAATCTCCGTGATTGAGATCAACATACTTTAAGAGCGGATCATCTTATTTAAGTTTTCTGTGAGGCCATTTATTTATGTGGGGATTGTAGGCAGTTGTCATCCTGTGTGTGATGTCATAATGTGAAATTACCTCTGATACTAGTCTTGACTGGAAGACTTTTCCATGATCAGAGATCATCACATGGGGCATTCTGTGCTTCAAAATGAGGTCTTCTACAAGGAGCTGTACAATTTCCAGACCTTTGACATTTGGCAAAGCTTTGGTGACAGCATATAAGTGACAGTGGCATAGCGTGAGGGGAGACTTTGAGACTTAGTCTCCCCTGTATTCGTGCTTAAAGAAGATGCAACAGTAATTCATAACAAAATATAAACAACTTTCTACTAACAGCTCTAAGTGTGCGAAGACATCAGTTTTGTAGCCCGCGCCGCACCCTGAGTATTCGAGTATTTGCCTGCTTGAGACTCGACTGCTCTCAGTCTCTGCCTCCCTTCCCTTACCTGGCTGTGTTAGTGGCATTCTCGGCTCCCCTCCACTTCCGCTCTTCCACGACGGCTGGTGTACTGCACTTGTTAGCAGGTATCGAGACTAGTCTCTGCCGCTTCTATGCTGGCTTTTAACACAGAAGTGAACAGTCGCGCAGTTTGTGTTCATAGTCATTCTTGTGTGATTTTAGTGCATATTTTCGTTGTGTTGTCAACGTGAGTGAGCCGGCAACTGAACACCTTCTAGAATTTTTATTAAAGATGCCTTTTTCTACATTAACATACGAAAAAAGTGCAAATTGAAGGACAAACAACCTACTCCTATATTCAGTGTAGTTTTAAGTGAAGCCAAACAAAAACGTACATTTCAGACAGCCTGGTAAGAAAAGTACACTTGGCTGACTGCGAATGCAGTTAATAACAGATTACATTGTTATATATGTCTTCTGTTTGGTGGTGAAAGGGAATGGTGCAACGAAGGCATTTGTACAATAAAGAACTTTGACAGGAAAGCACAAAGCATCAGATATCAAAACGTCACCTGCAGAACAAAGAATCATTTCAGCTATTGGGTAAAAGTAGAACTGACACGCTCTTTCTGAAGCCGCTCGTCTGACAGCAATAAAATAAAACGAACAAGTAGCATCCAACAGGAGAGTATTGGCTCGTCTTATTCAGGCAATTGTATTTCTTTGTAAACAAGAACTAGCCTTTCGCGGCCATCGAGAAGACGAATCCTCCAGCAACAAAGGTAACTATCTGGAATTGTTGGATTTACTAGCTCAAGGAGAGCAGTTAATCCGAGACCATCTGTCATCATCTTCAACCTTTAAATGAACTTTTCCAGATATACAGAATGATGTAATACAAATGATAACTCTGGCAGTTAATGAGAAAATAAAATCTGAAATTCAGAACTGCAATTTCATTTCGATTCAGGCTGATGAAACGTTAGACGTGTCATGCAACAGTCAAATGAGTATAATATCCAGGTACTGTATTGCAGACAAAACTAAGGAAAGATTCGTTGGATTTTACGATGTTTCTGGAGATAAAACTGCTGATGAAGGTTTGTCAAACATTATTCTTGCAGTACTGAAAGAATGGAATGTGGAAGGAAAAGTGGTTAGTCAAACATATGATGGTGCTTTGGTAATGTTGGGCATGGAAAGAGGACAACAACAATGGGTGAAGGAGTTCTGTCCCTATGCACTGTTTATTCATTGTTACACACACCAGCTGAATTTGGTACTGTTACATGCCTCCAAAATCATACAAAAAGTATGCATGTTTGTAAGTGATCATACTGCATTCCATTTGTTTTTCAGCAAATCATCAAAATGAACTGTATTGCTAACTGAGAAAGGATTTAACCTACCACATGCAAGTAAAACTCACTGGAACTTTCGTACCAGGGCAGTTTCAACAATATCTAGTCATTTCTCAGAGCTATACAGTGTTTTTAATTATATAATTGATGATACAGACTCTCAGTGGGACCCAGAACATTTGAGCTGTGCTGTGGGAATGAAACGATGGATGGATGATCCTACGTTTGTCTACTTGCTTTGCTTCTACCAAGGGTGCTTTGTTTATGTTGATAATCTCTTTAATGTCCTTCAGTCAAAATCTGTCAGGATAACTGCTTGACGCGACGAAATAAGAACATTTTTGAGAAACTTACAACAGTTAAGAACGGAAACATTCATTGATGAATGCATTAAATGCAGCTTGTGTTTGAATGGCAACTTATCATTCTGTGATAGTCAAAAGACATTTCTCAGGGCACTAACTTATGAGATACTGGATTTGCAAATTGTTCAAATGGAAAGAAGATTTCAAGACTTTCCCCAAATTCAGTTTGTTGAACTTTTGAATGAAAAGTGTTTCCCAAACTATCAAAAAGAATTCCCAAAGTTGAAACTGTTTCAGTTATTAGAACAGTACCCTTTCTTCAAACAAGAACAACTTCAAAATGAACTGTGTTACACATATGCTGACGAGAAAAAACACTTATCTCCAATAATCCTCTTAAAATACATTGTCAACAATGATTTAGACTCTGTTTATGAAGAAACAACAAAGTTCCTACGTTTGGTTTTGACCCTACCCGCAACGACAGCAAGCAGTGAACGAAGCATGAGTACTCTTAAACAAGTGAAGAATTATTTAAAGAATTCAATGTCCAACACCCGGCTGTCATGTTTGAGCACCTTAGCAATAGAAAAGATACTACTTGGAGAGCTATCCAGTGATCAGATCTTTGTAGACTGAGTTATAGACTTATTCGTGGAAAGAAGAGACAGGCCCATTGCACTTGTGTACAAGAAAATGTAAGTGCTTCTTCTCTTGCTGCTGGAGTTCTACAAATTTGTCATCGTTTCTTGAACAAGTAAGTTATTATTATTATTATTATTATTATTATGTCTTTCCTTTCTCAGACGTTATGTCTGGTTAAAAATGGAAAGTGACGCAGACCTTGATCAAGCGTGATTTCCTTTTAACTGTACGGTATATGTTACATTGCATTATATATATATATATATATATATATATATATATATATATATATATATATATATATATATATATATATTTTAAGAGAAGAAGCACTTACATTTTCTTGTACACAAGTGCAATGGGCCTGTCTTTTCTTTCCACGAATAAGTATATGTTACATTGCATTTAGGAACTTTCGGGTAATTGAACATGTATCAATAATTACAGATTTCTGTAGTTGTATATACATATACACATGTTCAATTACCCGAAAGTTCCTAAATGCAATGTAACATATACCGTACAGTTAAAAGGAAATATATATATATATATATATATATATATATATGTGTGTGTGTGTTTGGATGTAGCTGTATTGCGTTGATGTACTGGTGGATATTGTGTGGTATGACTCCTGTAGTTGATAGTATAATTGGTATAATGTCAATTATTATTATTATTATTATTATTATTATTATTATTATTATTAGTGGTGGAGGTAGTGGTGGTGGTAGTAGCAGTAGTTGTTTTATTTGATACTTTTGTTTCATTTGTTTAAATTATTGTTTATTGTACTATTTTGTCTCCCTATAACTGTAGTCTCCGCAACCTTTACAACCACGCTACGTCACTGGTAAGTGAGGTAGTTAGTTCAGACTATTACCCTTCAATTCCCATTAGTCATTTCTGGGAACCTTCCCAAGAGGTAGATTCCAATTCTGTGGAATCGTACAGCTGCAGACGGGATTGGTACCAGATGCCCCAGATGTAACTGCAGCACGTGCTTCTGTCATTGGCATTTCTTACAGAGGCTAACTTAAGGTCTAATGGATTGGTAGAGATCTGCCCGGAGATACCTGCATCGAATTCTGTCTGAAGTCCTAATGAGTTGTACGTAATCAGATTTTGGAGGGTCATGGAAACACTTCAGGATAGCTAGCTGAAGATGAGCTGAGATGATGAGCAACCATTACTGTCATAATGGATCATAGTTTCTCTGATATAATGCTCCTTTTATTAATGGGAATTTTCCTTTGGTCAGTTGCTCCTTCTTCAAAGCTTCTATGGTTTTCAGCAGTGCTGGATTTTCCATTTGTTCAGCAGTAATGTCATTTAATGCAGCAATGAAGAGATTTCACCAATGCTGCTGTGTTCTGCCAAAGGATTCCTTGAAAGGCAGTCAGCATCCTTGTGTTTGACTGCAACATCATGCTCCTGTAGCCTCAGTGCTCTACTCACCAGTCAACCTGACAGATCCTGAAGGGAAGTTAGCCAGTGCAGAGTATTATAGTCCACCACAGTGGTGAATGATTTGCCAAATAAATACAGCCAGAACTTGTTGATGAACCAAACAACTGCAAGGCACTATTTCTATGTTGTAGAACAGTTCATCTTGGACTGGGTGAGTACTCAGGAAGCACAAGCTATCCCCTTTCCAGTACCTTCCTAAACTTGTCCCATAATCACCAGAGCTGGTGTGAAGTTCTATCTCAGCATTCTTGTGATACAGTGCTAGGATTGGAGAAGATGTTAGTGCCTCCTTAAGGACAAAGAGAGTTCTTTCTTGCACCTCAATCCAGGAAAATCTGGCATCTCCCTGTGAATGTTAATGCAAGGAATGTGCCTTGTTACAGAAGTCCTTTATGAATTGCACATAGTACAAACTTCTCACATCATGAATGTGCAGAGGAGTTGGAAAAATCTGTGACTGCTTTTACTTTCTTTGTATCAGGACAGACTTTCTCACCATTCATTAGACTATAATTTCTAGAGAGGCAAAGAGGCACTTTTTCATATTCAGGCGAGGCCTGTGGTTTGAACACAATTCAAAATAGTTGTCAGATGGCTTAAAATGTCTTTAAAAATGATAATGTCTTCCAGATAGCAAAGACACATCAGCCATTTAATGTGTCAAGGCATGGATGGAGCATTACACAGTCCAATCTGAATAATTTTAAATTCATAGATGACATCAGGAATTATGAAGGCCGTTCTTCCCCGGTCAGTCTTGTCAACCTTGATTTGTCAGCACCCTGTCTTCATGTCCATAGTTGAGAAATACTTTGCTCCTGTCAAGCATTCTAAGGTGTCATCAATGTGTGGCAATGGATACATGTCGTACCTCGTGATTTTGCAGAAATGACATGTGCCACCCTCCTCCTTCTAAAGAACCACAGGTTACTCTGAAGGTCCAATGATGTTATCTTGCAGCAGCTTCTCCACTTCCTCCTGCATTCACTATCACTCAGCCAGTGACATCCTACATTAGTGGTGGCTAATTGGTGGATGATAACAATGTTTTACCATGGCCGTTTGGCCTACCTTTTCCCCACTCTTGATACGAAAGCAACTGCAGATTCTATTTGCAGTTTGATAGTATTTTCCTACTCTACGCTGTTTCTATGTGGAGCATGATTCTTTGTTGATGCCACAAAGCTGCCATTTTTGACTGGTTTGGCAATCCCTACACACATACCATTAGCAATGAACTGAACTGTGCCTCCACATGGCAATTACTGATCCAAAGTTCACTTTGACCACCTATAATGTTTATGACTTTCACTGGCATGTAGATGTCTTTTGTGGCCCTGAGAAGCTTTTTGCAACTGCCAAAAGCTTCACAGTTTAACTGAGCACCTCAACTGATGTCTGGAACTTGTCCTGTTGATGATGGGAGGAAAATAATGTCTTCAATACCAATCAACTGCCCAGAACAATATTTGTAATGTGTGCTTGTTGGAATAGCTTTATCAATCTGGAACTCTGATCTTTCACAGTCTATGACTGCTTGTGATGCCTGCAAGAAATCCCATCTGGGAGTAACATTATGACTATATTCTGTTACAACATTAAATTTGGAGGGCCATGCTGTGTCATAGATAATTATTGTTGCAATACATAGTTCCCATCAGCTTCAGGTACTTCCCATCTATGACTTTCAGCACAACCATTTCCACAGAATATAGTCTTCTTCAGCTGAAAATAATGATTATCTGACACTAGAGCAAAGGAATTCCGTGAGTTGCCTAGTGCCTGGACATGATGGCTGTCAATGATGGTGTTAATGAGGTTTCATAAGTCTTTGTGGCTGCTATAGACGAAAGATATGCATCTGTGGCAGTCTCTCCTCTCCATGATGAGTTTTTCTGAAGGTGGTGGCTAGGCAAGCAGCTGGTACTTCTGTACGGTGATGGAGAATGTCTGTGGCGTGTTGGAGAACCAGTGATGGGCTTCATACAACTGGTTGTCTATAATTGTCAGCAGTTGACATTAACAGAACTGTTGGATGGGTGAGATCCAGCAGCCTAATAGATACATAAAAAACTTGTCTTTTTTCTGTGCAGGAGCATACAGTGCATCCAGGTCCTACAAAATGGAGACCCACTGGCATGTTCTCTTCTTCCCTCCATATGCCTGTTCTTCTGTGGGCCATTATACATGGTGGAGGAGTTTATGTAACTGTGTTGGTCAGGTGCCGGGCTGTTGTTTGACGACTGTGGCATAAGTCCTGGTTGGCTGAGTCCATACTTCCTGGCACACTCAATTGGTGGTGAGACTGGTGCTAAAGATCGACACACCTCCTCTTCAACATTCCTTGTTACCTTCTGATGTATGGGGCCAACATTCATGGCTGCTATCTCTTGCTTATTCAGTCCAACAGTTCTGATTGTCATAAAATGCAGTATCTCTTCTATCACTAAGTCATACGAGCGCAGCAAGGTTGTGGTGGTCTTCTGCAATTGCCATAGGAACCACATTGGAAAGTCGGTCATATCTCTTTCATTTGACTCTTTTCTGTTGCCTTCCCTTGATGCATTGACATCACTTTATGAATTCCTCTGTTGTTGTGACGTTCTTTACCAGAAGAGCTTAGTACATGTCTTTTGCAATCCCTTTCCATCATTTATGAGGTTTCATCAGCTTCTGTCATATTTGGATTTAAAATGTGGCATAGAACCAAAACATTATGTATGTGGGACTGTGCCATTTTCCCACAATGTTGGGCTCTGTTCTTCAATTTTTCGTGAACTAAGTGGACTTGCTGTTGGTTGTGATCAAATGTTTTCTTCAGATCAGCTTGAAATTTGTAACAGTTAATCAGCTCCTCTTTGTTGTTCTACAACCCTTGCTGGGCTGCACTGTCCTAGTAAAAGTACACATCTGCCAAACACATCATGTCATCCCACCTGGCAACTCGATCCAATACCTTTTAGCCATCTGTTGGATCCTGATTAATATCTCTGGAGAACACTGATCAACACATGATGTGCAGCTGCCGGCTTGGAATCCATTGATTTCCTGAAGATACAGACCATGTGAACAATCTACTGCTTGTATTCTGGTTCCTGTCTGTGAAGGTGACAGCTTTTACATTGACTAAGTGGATCCAAAGTGATGTAGATGTTCTGAAGTACCTTTCGTCTCCACCAATGTCACATTGTAGCACCACTCAAGTCAAAATCTGAAAGTAGAGTCATCACCGAAGTACAAGACTTATCACTTGAAGCAAGTTTATTACCAAAACCAACACACAGCCAGTGCAGTATTGATCTTCCAGGTAGAGTGTGCAGCTATTTATACAAATGCTAAATATTCCAGACTATACAAACATTAGAAATGTAAGATATTTCAAGAATCTCCAAAAAATGTTAGATAATTGCTGGTGATCATGTTTGAACTTGTGAACCACAGCACACCAGCCAGAGATGATAAACACTATGCAACACTACATGCACAATAGATGTGGGAATAATAATGTTTTACTGGTAACAATAATCTTTTACTCTGCAACCAGTTTCAGTGATTGCAGTAACATGCCAAAAATATTATTTTTTTTAATTTGCGTCTGATGAGCGTTTGACAAATGTGGCTCTATACTGCACAAAGTATGATCTTAATTAATTCTGCAGGTACCTTTTTTTCTGATATGACTGACATCTATTTTATACGCATTAACCAAAAATCACTGGAAACCATACTGAGCACTTTGGAATGTTTTCTTGTATGTTTTGTGACTTTAATTGGCACTTTGCACAGATAATCATAAAGGGAAACAACAGTCACATTTGAGTTCTGTGGCCCATTTATTTTAATGATTGAAAATGAAGGAGTAAACTGCTTTTGAAAGCTTCACCAACATTGAACAACTTTTGTTTCCAAAAAATTATCCACAAAACTGTGGCAAAGGGCAAATTTGACCACCTGGTGGCAGAGAATTAGGAACAAAACATGCTCAGTTTCAATGGCTGTTCCACAACATTTGCCATCTCGATCCTCCATCTACCAATACCAAGTTCTTCTAATTAGATTATAACTGTTCTTAAAATACATCATTTGGATCCCACAATCCTCATGAACTCTATCTCTGCTAACTTCCATCCCATACTCCCCTCCAAACAAACCCCCCATTTCTCCCAGCTCACTACACCAATCTACACCCACACTCTTCTCTCTTGTATATGACTACTTTGAAAAGACCTATACCCAAAACTAGTCCACATATAATGTCGATGATTTGTGTTCATGACAACATGCACCAATGTAATAAGGAATAAATTTCATTGACATCAATGCCATCTCTGTAAGGTTGAGAAATTTTCTCCTTGCTCTCATAGAACGGGATTTTGAAAGTAAATCCTTCCTATTCCTATGACACACATATCAAATCAGATACTGAGGATGTGGTGTACATGAAATGATTTAGATGGATGAATCATATTCTGAATCAGGAGGAACGGAAATTGATTTTGCCACAATTTTTAATAGGAAACCATTCACCATTGCTGTCAGTGGGACAATCGGTGTTAAAATGAATATTTGACTGTCAAGTTCTGGATGTATTAACTGGTAGGCCCTCAAAAACTAAAATGAAAGGAAAACAAAACTGTAATTTAAATCTGTGTTATTTTCAACTGTCAAACTTCCCCTGGGAGGTGTTGCTGCTTAAAGCATTTTCTAAATAAGATGTAAATTCAAATAAACAGATAATAACTAAAACTGTATGAGTGCTTCACATACTTCATAAGAAAATAATTTCACTGAGAAAATCTCATGCAGTTACACCCTCTGGTATTTCAACCATGGCAAGCAGGTGATGGTATTGTGCTCGATAACATCTCTGGAAAATATGAAAAACACAAATTGCACTATCTTAAACTGTTGGTTAACAAGTAATGAGACGGGTAAATCAGCTCACTGGTCAAAAAGAGATGAATGTGTACCACCTTTAATCTCCAGAAAACCATTGTGATGTTCAAAATAACCACTGAGTTCACGGCAATTTTGTTTACAGTTCACACAAACCACAGTTTCTCAGTTTGCTCCATAAAAAGAAAATTCATGTCATTTTCAAAATGTGTGTAATTAACAGCTGCACAATGATTATTGTTAAAAGTGTTACGACACATAATGTTAGTGATTTTAATTGGACACTTGAAATTTGAAATTTGCGGTAAGGTCTTATGGGACCAAACTGCTGAGGTCATTGGTCCCTAAGCTTATGCACTATTTAACCTAACTTAAGCTAAGGACAACACACACCCATGACCGAGGGAGAACTCGAACCTCCGACAGGGACAGCCACATGGGCCGTGACAAGGTGCCTCAGACCGCACGGCTACCCCATGCGGCTTCGACACTCACAAAAGAAAACAACTTACCTGGCAAAACAGAGCTTTCCGCAGAGTTTCCACATCTGTGCCTTCCTCTTGCAACATGAATTCTGTTATGGCTTTTGAAAGTTTTGTGGCTTTGGAAGAATGGGGCAGTGTGTGTTGTTTGTCTGTAACACAAAAGTTCAAAACAATAACTTTTGAATGCAGTTAACTGCGAGGAAAATGCAGGAAACATCTGCGCTGATGATTTGCAAAAGAGCAAACACATTCCATGAAACACTGTGCTGTGGTACAAGACATACTGGGGATGAAGTCCTAATTTGCTAATCTCCTCCCCCCACCCTCTTTCTCTCTCCCTCCCTCTTCACTAAATCTGAATGAATAGTACATCTTGGAAATTAAAAGTTAATCACATACTCTGGTGACAAATGGCTTGTTTGTACCATCCATCATTTAGAACAATTTGCTAAGAAATAGGTAACCACAGTACAAAGGCAGAGTGTTATCTCCCTCTCCTCATTTTTAATTCATCTACATCCACTACTCGTATTATACTTACCCCCCATACACGCAAAAAAAAAAAGCTACTGAGTATTGGAAACGTACAGACTCATTTATTGAACTTCTTGAACTATGCTGTCACTGTAAAAACTTCACTGGAAGGACAAAAATTGAAGAACAGGTAAGGAGCAAATTGTTCCTAATTGTTTGCATAATTTCAGATTTTTGCAAAATTTTTCAGTGGCTATGCAAGAGATCTCAGGAAATGCCTTTATTCGGATTGTGCAAAGAGACAAACTGTGCCCTTAAGAACACAACTGTTGTAATTAATTTGACTTACTATTGACTTCATAATAAGGAGAAGGACTATTTTCCATTTGGTTACGTACAAATTGATAATTTAGAGAGAGGTTCTGAAAATAACACCACATGTGTGGTGACAACAATCATGTTCATATACGCTGGGTTTGAAACGGAAAGTATGAGTCTTGACTACTGTACATTTTGATGGTTTTCAAGTAAGGTAAATAGCTGAAGACGGCAGTTTCTTGGGTGAAATAAACTTCAGTGAATGAACACATTGTTCACTATCCACAAGGTTTACATGCAGAAGTGGATAATGATGACACTGAGATTGTGGGTGACCACATGTGGCCTCTGCTTCATTATATTAGTTATCTCTTTACATACACTCATATTAATAAGACTAAATGTGAGTACCACAATGTTTTCTTAATTAAAGAAACTAATTTGACAGATGACATAAAAAGTCTTACATTTGCAACTGGCAGAGTTTGGTTATTTTTATCTACCACTTGAAATTTTTAGTTTCATGGCTTACACTTACGTTGTGCAAAGAATATACTTGTTGAAAATAAAAAATTATTTCTGCAATAAAGTAATCAGAGAATCATTTTGCTACAGCAGACCCTACAGTGCATGCCAAATGACTTACATATGAGTCATCACAGATTAAGCAACTACAGTGCTGCACAATGACCGAGAAGGCTGCCAGAGGTGGCCCGATAGCCAACAGTAGTCACTTAGGCTGATGTGCACATGCTGCACAACACCATTGATGACTGCTGGGAATTGAATTTTTATACAAGCATATTCACGCCTCCAAACTCTCGGTTGTCAAAGTTATTCCAGTCATGTGATTATTCTCTGTGTACCTATATTCTCCATGACCCAATAAAACTTAGTTATTTAAGACAGTGTGTTTCCTTGTGTTCCTACAGGTGGCAACAGGTGAAGATAGGATTTTTGTGTGTTCAAAATCCTGAGGATTTACTGATATTCAGCTCTACAATGGAAGATCTATTCTAGTCACTCATCCAACAACAGCTGCATACTGTGGTCATGTTGCAACGGTTGTTGGCTATGTCAAACCCGGTTCCACCACCAGCTGCTCAGCCGATTGCTCACCCGCCACCATTCCCCCTTTGATGAATCCACACAAGACTAGAATGCTTACAAAAAAGATCTGCCAACATTTCATGGCATTCCGCATGGTTGACAAGGATTTCTGTAAGGCTTTTCTCTTCACTGGATACCCCCTCATATTTTTCACTACTGTGGCAGTCTGTTCTTCTGCAGGAACCAGTGTCACTTTCATTAGACAATATGTTTCATTTGCTGTCTCCTATCACTACAAGAGTACATGAGGTATCGAGCTTGGACAGCTGAGCTTCACAGTCTCAGTCATAAATGTTGCTTTGTTATGGATATGTATCAGGGGTCATACGCAAACACCATGGTCCGAGATGCAATCATTTGTTCAGCTCTTGATAAGGAAGTGCATCAACACATCCTTCAATTTAAGGTTCCTATGCTGAAAGAAGTTTTGAATACTGCACAGTTGTTTGAGGTTTCCTGTGTCACAGGCTGCCAGTTAGAGGCTTGGAGTGATGTAGTCATTGTTGACAGCATACAATCCCAGTGCATGGAACCTAGTGCGCTAGAGGATGAGGGGGTGGTTGCAATATAAACACGCTCACTGAACTGCCGTGGACAAACACAATACGGCAGCAGGAACAGTGAACTCTTCTTCCTTCGTGGCCCTCTCACTTTGTACAGCTCAAGCAGGCAAATTGCCCTAGTCAGTGGGCCACGTGCCATAAATGTAAGAAGAAAGGTCATACAGCAGCGTTATGTCAATCTCTAGCCCCTCAGGAGTCCTTGCAGGCCTCCAAGGATGTGGATATTCATGCTGTTTCGTCACTGTGTTTGCTACTGTCTGAAGACCAGAGCAAACATTTCACTGAAGTGCAGATGATGAACCTACCATTGTGCCTACAGGTTGACCTGGGAGCCACTGTGTCCCTACTTAGCTTTCAGTCATATGTCAGGCTTGGCTCCCCAACATTGGCACACATTGAGTATCAGCTGGTAAGCTAAAACAAACTGCTAATTCCTATTCTTGGCCAGTTCATGATCGACACAGTTCACAAGTTAGTTGCATGTTCTCTTCTGTACTTGTAGGTCAATGATGAGAGAGCAGAAAATTTATTTGGGTTACTACTTCTGGTTTTTCGATCATGGATGCGGTGCATCCGGAGTCAGATCAAGTACATTATCACAAACTGGATTTCTTGTGTTCTAGGGTTTACGATCTGTTTGCCCAAGCGTTGCGTTGTACAAACAATTTCATTGCACACATCACCCTCAACCTTTCAGCCCACTGTTCATTTGGGATATGGAATCTCCCAGCACTGCACACATCCACTGGAACAGCACACTGCAACCACTACAGCTTTGCCTCATCTGTCTAATATAAGGGAACTTCAGGCATTTCTTGGCAAAGTGACGTACTATCACTATTTCATTCCCAGAGCAGTTACTATTGCCCACCACTTGCATCTGTTACTTTGGAAAAATACTTATTGCCTGTGAGCATGCAATAGTGCAGCTCGAAGATAGTCTTCACTCTGCACCTTGTCTTGCAATGTTTCAACCTGGCAAGTATCTGATCCTAATCATGGACACATCTGAGTATGAGGTGGGGGTGGTCCTGGTCCATTGCCATTCAGATGGCTTAGAACAACCTATTGCCTTCACATTGAAAGCTCTCAACATTATTCTCAAGTGGATAAGGAAGTCCTTGCTATAATCTATGCCATAAAATAGTTTCATATGTTCTTGTATTGAGCAAAATTTCATTGAATTACCAACCATAAGCCCTTGATATCCCTGTTTAGCCCATCAGTGTCCTTACTGGACAAAGCCACCCATCGTCTTCAGCACTAGGCTCTGTTCTTGTCCTGGTACAATTATGAGATCCATTTGCATCCCACACTGCAACATGCGAACATGGATGCTCTATCCCAGCTCCTTATGGACCCTGACCCTTCATTCAAGCAACAGCAGCTGCTCTATTTTCAACTGAATATGGAGGCAAGGAAAACAGTGGATGGTTTTCCCATCATCAGTTCCTGTATTACGTCTCATCAATTTCTTTATTACCTCTTCTGCGGCAGCAGATCTTATGCTCCAGCAGGTGGTGTGCACAGTACGACTGAGGTGGCCGACCTTCCGACGGGCTGGATGTCACAACTGCTTCACAATTATTAGATATTGTGCCATCGTCTCTCCCTCTTGGATGGCGTTCTTCTTTTGTTGACAGACGTGATTACTCCCTGCATCATGATTCCAGTGGCTCTGGGGTGGGACATATTCTGTTTCCTACATCATGGTCACTGGGGAATATCTCACACGAAACTGTTGGCGCACGACGAAGTGTTTGGCCAGGCATCAATCGTGAGGTGGATCACTTTGTCATGGCCTGTTGCATGTGTTTGTTCCAGCAGGTGGGGCTGCACATTGTTTTTCCACAATGGCTGGCTCCTACATAGCACTGGGAGAGAGTCCACATTGATTTTGCTGGTCCCTTCTTAGACGTGCTCTGGTTGTTGGCAATTGACGCTTTTTCCTCATTTACATTGTGTCATTTGTTGTCCGTCTCTGACAGCATGTGCAACTGTCAAGGTCCTGTCAAAGATATTATCCATCAAAGGTTTGCCTTGCTGTTTGGTTTCAGACAATGGTCCTCAGTTCGTAGATCAGTCTTTCAAGGACTTCTGTTCCCACAATGGTATTTGCTACATCATGGCAGCTCCTTTCCATCTGTAGTTGAATGTAGAGGTGGACTGCATTGTCTGGGCATTTAAGATACAGATCTGCAAGTACGTGGCAGATTTCCCCACTTAAGAGGCTCATACATTTTACTTAAGCTCATACAGAAAGGTGCCGACTGGGGCCTAGAGTCCTGCCGAGCTCGTGCACAGCCATCAATCACGGACACTGCCCAGCCTCTTGCTCCCACACTATCATCCCCCAGCAGTACTAGTTTCATCAAAGTTCACACCTGGAACACCCATCTGGGCCAGAGGTTTTGCACAGTGCCCTCACTGGATTCAAACCATGGTTCACAGGAGCTGTGGGCATTGAGTCTTCATGGATCACAACAACGATCAACTTTTGTCATGCAACCAGAACCAGTTCCCTGCAAGGAGGGGCGTGAGGCCTCCTCTTTGGGATGGGGGACTGATGCCACCTGTTCATCCAGCACAGTCCGTTCATCTCGCACTGCCCATTCATCCCACGCTGCCCATTCATTCTCTGCTGCCCATTCACTCCTCAATGCCCATTCACTCCTGCTGCCGGTTTCCCATTCTACGCTCTACTGCTGCTTCTTGTGGCCATTGCCAGCCCCTCCCCCTGCGTGAAGTCCACAATGCTGAAAGCAGGGATTGCAATCAGACTTCTGGTGCTTCTCCTTACCAGTTCACCATCACTACTCCCACAGTTGATGCCCATTGGCCTGGACCGTGACATCAAGATGGCATCCCTTTTGTTGCTGGTCCTGTCTAACAAGCACCCATGTCAGCAGAGGTGTCCTCATCACAATCACTTTTGTTTGTATGCACTGATCCCAGCAGATTGAGAACTACACTCATCTTTGGCTGCCACTACGGAAGCCACCAGACACACTATAGACGCCTCAGCAATTGCAGTATCACAGATGGTGATGCCTGGCCCTTCCCCCTGGCAAGGAGGGAAGAATGCAGTAACCCACTGATTACTACATCTACCACAGCTGTAAGTTGGGCCACTATGGCAAACATAGTGCACGTCAACATTGAGCGACTCACTGCACAACAACTGAGGCTGCCGCCTCAGATGGCCCAATTGCCATCAGCAGTCATCTGGTCTGATGTGCATGCCCAGCAAGAGACCAGCAATGCCTGCCTGGAATTGTATCTTTATAAGGGCATACTTGAACCTCCAAGCTGTCAGTTGTCGAAAGTATTCCAGTCATCTTATTATTCTCTGTGTACTCACTGTGTCGTCGCCACTCCATGAGCCAATAAAATTTTAGTTACTTAAGACTGTTTGTTTCCTTGTGTTCCTAGTTACTACAGTTCAGTACTCTCAGCTGAAATAAAAACTAAACTTTCCTTTCAATTCCTCATCAGTAGCCCATGCTTCCTTAACTATTTTCATAAAATGTATTCACAGAATAAAAGGTTTTTGCCTTAAAAAGTCAGTTACAGAAATCTGCCACTTACAATGTAGTGAGTGTAATTTTATGTTTCAGAATTTACCCAGAGCTTCCTGCATTCAGGACATCAGGGATCAGCTACATATGATGAGATCATGGAGGTAGCATTGCTACATCTCTATGAAAGAGTAAGACACACATCTCAACCAAATATGTTCCTCTAGTAGTCCTGTTCCTACATATCCAATTGGAGGACCTATGGTTGTAGCATCCATAAGCAACAGGAGGGATACATCAGTGACAATGAAAATTTGAGTAGCTCCTGTGAGTGCTGTCAGATGACCTAAATAGATACAGTGGCAGCCTGCGATAGGCACGAGATTGATATTCAATGGCCTGGCACAGATTTTCACTCGTCACAAAATATTCATTACATTATGGTTTCAGCCTTTATGGTTTCAGAAGAAGGAGCCACTGGCTTCAAAAACTTGCAAACTGTTATATATGCTCTCCTGCTGCCACTTGGCGAGTAGATTTTTTTATCCATTTGATTACACTGTATTTCTAAAAATTGAGTACTTTCATTGATAAATAACTATAGAAGCCACATATGACATAAATGACAAAAATTTTGTTGCTAGAAACAGAAAATGTCAGAACCAGTTTAGAGGTTCCTCATTTGTAAACACAGATAACATGGAATAACAAATCCAAAACTACTGTTCATCTTACAATCATGTCACTAACTGATGTATCATAAGTCCACCTTAACTAAAATTCTATATTCAGCAAGTTTCTTATAATATCAGATTGCTGTGATAAAATTAAGTATTTGCTTTAACAACCTTACATGAAGCACATTCATACTTATTACACAGTTGTAGCAACAATGTTCAAGATATTGTTGTTATATCAAAAAATGAGCTCACAACTCAAAATGAAAAGTAATTAAATGAATGTCTTATCTAGAATATAACAAAAACAACATCAAGAGAAATTCCAGGATCTACATCTACATCCATACTCCGCAAGCAACCTGACGGTGTGTGGCGGAGGGTACCTTGAGTACCTCTATCGGTTCTCCCTTCTATTCCAGTCTCGTATTGTTCGTGGAAAGAAGGATTGTCGGTACGCTTCTGTGTGGGCTCTAATCTCTCTGATTTTATCATCATGGTCTCTTTGCGAGATATACGTAGGAGGGAGCAATATACTGCTTGACTCTTCGGTGAAGGTATGTTCTCGAAACTTTAACAAAAGCCCGTACCGAGCTACTGAGCGTCTCTCCTGCAGAGTCTTCCACTGTAGTTTATCTATCATCTCCGTAACGCTTTCGCGATTACTAAATGATCCTGTAACGAAGCGTGCTGCTCTCCGTTGGATCTTCTCTATCTCTTCTATCAACCCTATTTGGTACGGATCCCACACTGCTGAGCAGTATTCAAGCAGTGGGTGAACAAGCATACTGTAACCTACTTCCTTTGTTTTCGGATTGCATTTCCTTAGGATTCTTCCAACGAATCTCAGTCTGGCATCTGCTTTACCAACGATCAACTTTATATGATCATTCCATTTTAAATCACTCCTAATGCGTACTCCCAGATAATTTATGGAATTAACTGCTTCCAGTTGCTGACCTGCTATTTTTTAACTAAATGACAAGGGATCTATCTTTCTATGTATTCGCAGCACATTACACTTGTCTACATTGAGATTCAATTGCCATTCCCTGCACCATGTGTCAATTTGCTGCAGATCCTCCTGCATTTCAGTACAATTTTCCATTGTTACAATCTCTCGATACACCACAGCATCATCTGCAAAATGCCTCAGTGAACTTCTGTTGTCATCCACAAGGTCATTTATGTATATTGTTAATAGCAACGGTCCTATGACACTCCCCTGCGGCACACCTGAAATCACTCTTACTTCGGAAGACTTCTCTCCATTGAGAATGACATGCTGCATTCTGTTATCTAGGAACTCTTCAATCCAATCACACAATTGGTCTGATAGTCCATATGCTCTTACTTTGTTCATTAAACGACTGTGGGGAACTGTATCGAATGCCTTGCGGAAGTCAAGAAACATGGCATCTACCTGTGAACCCGTGTCTATGGCCCTCTGAGTCTCGTGGACGAATAGCGCGAGCTGGGTTTCACACGACCGTCTTTTTCGAAACCCATGCTGATTCCTACAGAGTAGATTTCTAGTCTCCAGAAAATTCATTATACTCGAACATAATACGTGTTTCAAAATTCTACAACTGATCGACGTTAGAGATATAGGTCTATAGTTTTGCACATCTGTTCGACGTCACTTCTTGAAAACGGGGATGACCTGTGCCCTTTTCCAATCCTTTGGAACGCTACGCTCTTCTAGAGACCTACGGTACACCGCTGCAAGAAGGGGGGGCAAGTTCCTTCGCGTACTCTGTGTAAAATCAAACTGGTATCCCATCAGGTCCAGCGGCCTTTCCTCTTTTGAGCGATTTTAATTGTTTCTCTACCCCTCTGTCGTCTATTTCGATATCTACGATTTTGTCATCTGTATGACAATCTAGAGAAGGAACTACAGTGCAGTCTTCCTCTGTGAAACAGTTTTGGAAAAAGACATTTAGTATTTCGGCCTTTAGTCTGTCATCCTCTGTTTCAGCACCATTTTGGTCACAGAGTGTCTGGTCATTTTGTTTTGATCCACCTACCGCTTTGACATAAGACCAAAATTTCTTAGGATTTTCTGCCAAGTCAGTATATAGAACTTTACTTTCGAATTCATTGAACGCCTCTCGCATAGCCCTCATCACACTACATTTTGCTTCGCGTAATTTTTGTTTGTCTGCGAGGCTTTGGCTATGTTTACATTTGCTGTGAAGTTCCCTTTGCTTCTGCAGCAGTTTTCTGACTCGGTCGTTGAACCACGGTAGCTCTTTTCCATCTCTTACGATCTTGCTTGGCACATACTCATCTAACACATATTGTACGATGGTTTTGAACTTTGTCCACTGACCCTCAACACTATCTGTACTTGAGACAAAACTTTTGTGTTGAGCCGTCAGGTACTGTAATCTGCTTTTTGTCACTTTTGCTAAACAGAAAAATCTTCATACCTTTTTTAATATTTCTATTTACGGCTGAAATCATCGATGCAGTAACCGCTTTATGATCGCTGATTCCCTGTTCTGCGTTAACTGTTTTAAATAGTTCGGGTCTGTTTGTCACCAGAAGGTCAAATATGTTATTGCCACGAGTCGGTTCTCAGTTTAACTGCTCAAGGTAGTTTTCATTAGTTACATTTCAAAATATAAATCTAAAAATGGTGCTTACAAGAATTGCTGAAATTATAAATTTAATTGAGATGCACATTAACTAAAATTTTAACTGGGAAGAGTGCATAATTATTGCTAATAGAGGATGATAAGCAGTAGACATTTACATACTGACTAGAAGAGGCACAAAGCAGCAGCAGATAGAAATGTGAAAAAAACTCTCTCTCTCTCTCTCTCTCTCTCCCCCCCTCATTCTCCCTCTCCCTCTCCCTCTCCCTCCTCCAAAACCTCAACACCAACATAAGCCATAGTGCCTTGATAGAACAGTGGAGGCTGTGTGTGTGTGTGTGTGTGTGTGTGTGTGTGTGTGTGTGTGTGTGTGTGTGTGTGTGGTTGGGGGAGGGGGGGGGGGGGGACATGCACACATGTCATCATTTCCCTGAAGAAAAATTTTGTTTTGTCTGGAAGTTCAACTAATTATAGTTCATTTCTTCATGCTTATCGGTTGTTCAATGCCTCCTCTATGAAATCAGTAGTGATCTGAAATCAAATGGTGCCTTAATTTAAATACCACAATGTGTTGTCAATAAAACACAATTGGACATGCAAATAATGAGCTACTATTTTTCAAGCTTTAACATGGAAATGTCAACACTTGTCAGTAACTTAGAGCAATTACTACATGACGTGATGATGAAATATCAGTATTGTATACAAGACTAAATTTCAGTAATAGAAATAACAAAGTTTCACATGCACTTAACTTTGCTTCATTAGTTACAGACTATCATTCATATAACATAAAACATGTAGATGTTCACCTGTTTTCTTTGCAGAGGCATTTTTACAATTCTCCCACAAGTCAATAATGTCAACATCTTCGTCTTTCTTTTCATCTCCTGCGCTAAAATTTGTATCTGCACTGTTGTCAATGCTTTTGTATTTCGCTTCCATGCCTTGGCTCTGAAAGAAAATAATTCCACTATATTCCACAGTATACAAAGGGAAGCTGAGTTAAGCAAATAAAGGATGCATACTGGGCTTGCAAATGCAACAAAAATAAACTGCTTTTTGTCATCTTGTATTGCACAGCATTCTCTTCCACAGAAAATACTACAACTCATAATTCCTAATAAATTGCATCAAGAATTGTACAATGGAATGAGACTTGTGCTATTTGAGAATTGTAGTGTAAGAAAATGTTGTGATACTATTGTTTTTATTAATATTGAATGAGTCTTCTGTTCACACATGTTTATGCACATTAACTAACAACACATAATACCATGCAAGAGACAGCAAAAATTTCAAAATGTAAATCTAAAAATGGTGCTTACAAGAATGGCTGAAATTACAAATTTAGCTGAGATGCACATTAACTAAAATTTTAACTGGGAAGAGTGCATAATTATTGCTAATAGAGGATCTACACTTAGACTGCTTGGATTTGCCCAAGAGTGCTTTAGACATGGTGTGCCCAAGCAGGCAATGTAAGATATTTCCAGTATACCATTTCATGAAATACTGTTCTGGATCAAATAAAAATATGGTTGAAGAACTTTTCCACAACAAACAACTTACTCATATTAGGTAGCACTGTTATGGGCAAACAATGCAAATACATGTTAACAAGGAAATGTATGACTTGCAATTCAGTACTGGTTACTATACAGTGTGAGTCAGTAACTACTGCCGCCAAGAATAGCTCCAAAAGTATGATAGTAGCTAAAAAGGTTGTGGGACATACGTTGCCTGGGACAATGGGGGCCATAATATGATGTTGGTTTTTTGTTGCTAGGTGGGGTCGTTTCAGAGATATGAAGGTCAACTTTGTTTTTTTAAATGGGATGCTATATTTTGGTACTTATTTTGTGATAGCGGCTACTGAGACAAATCGAATGATGTGTAACAGTAAGGTCAACGAAGGTCAAAAAGGTGGATGAACGTACATTTACACAAGGTGTTTTAAGTGTTGACCATTGGTATCAACGCAGTGCTGCAATCTTCTTATCATGGATTGAGTGATATTCCTTATCACATCGGCACTTATCGAAGCACATGCTCTGACAATTCTCTCTCGCATATCCTCAAGTGTAGTTGGAATGTCTTTATCCTCTGCATCCAATCCAGCAATTTGGGAACTGTCTCTGCAACTCATTTCTAGCCCTCAGCGAAAAATGTGCTTCTATTCCTTGTTCCTAAAGGTATTTCTTCCAACAACAGACCTAATGTTTCTTGCAGGAATGTGGTGTACTTCCTACCATTAAGATTTCCTTCGATGGAATAGGGGCCTATAATTCTGTCCTCCAGAATCCCACACCATACACTCACCGACCACAGTTTCTGGTGTGCAACTTGCCACAGCCAACATGGATTTTCAGTTGCCCAATAATGCATGTTGTGCAAATTATCACTTCCATGGTTTGTGAATGTGGCCCCGTTAGAAAATAAAATAAAATTAATAAATGTGTCATCCCTCTGAATCTGAAGTTGAACCCATCAGTAGAATTCAATGCAACACATACGATCTGTACCAGTTAAGTCTTGGTGGAGACTGATATGGCAAGGAAGATATTTATGGTGCTGCAGAACATGAACAACACTATTCTGGCTAATACCAGATTCCCTTGCGATTTGAAGTGAACAAACACAAGGATCTCAAACCACAGTGGCAACAGTACTAATTTCCATTTACTGGCAAGTAACTCTCCTCTGCCAGATATGTTTCCAATGCATTAAAGATCAAGTTGTTCTCAATTTATCATACACATATTTAAATGTATGATGTGTAGGTTGAGTACATTGAGGATATCTTTCAGCGAATAAGTCTCTAGCTCTCACTGAATTTCGTTGGAATTCTCCATAAATGAGAAGCATATCAACTTGTTCTTCGGAGGAATACATCATTCAAATTCACTTGATTCAATGATACTAGTCTTACCATTCTTATTAGTGTTGTCTAGCGAAACAGTCAAATGGTGTTTACATGTCAATGGCACGTTAGATGGATACGCCGTATTTGGCAAATATTTACTATTTGCACGATATATGAGAGAGAATTGTCAAAGCATGTGCTTTGATAAATGCCGAAGTGATAAGGAATGCCGCTCAATCCATGATAAGAAGACTGCAGCAATGCATTGATACCAGTGTCATCACTTCGAACACCTTCTGTAAATGGACGTTCATGCCATCTTTTTGACCTTTGTTGACCTTCAAAGACCTTACTGTTACACATCATTGGATTTGTCTCAATAGCCACTGTCAGAAAATAAGTACCAAACTATAGCATCCCATTTAAAAAAAACAAAGTTGACCTTCATATCTGACGTGACCCCACCTAGCAACAAAAAACCAACATCATATTATGGCCCCCATTGTCCCACTTAACATTTGTCCCACAAACTTTTCAGCTACTATCACACTTTTGGAGTTATTCTAGGTGGCAATAGTTAGTGACCCACCCTGTATAATAATAACACACTTAAAAGGGGGAGGGCTATGATAACTACAGCACAGTGAAATACAATGACAACGAAAAAATTGTTTGTAGCTAATAATTTTCACAGTACATGCTTTAACAGTTTATAATCTATTGAAGCACATTATACATTTGCTGTACTAAAAATGTTCTATTCTCATCTAAAAATATCATAAGCAAATAGCTCATTAAAAACAGCTTATATTATTGGCTGCAAATCTCATAACTGCACTTAGTCATAATAAGAGGCACCAACAGTTTCTTGAAAAAAGTCATTTTGCTTTTTCTTAGTGTTAAAAAATGCTTTTATTTCATGGCACCTAGCTAATTTCATAGCTGGCATCATTATAAAGTAATATCACACAAAAATGTTTGACTACATCTTGTTTGTTTTATTTCAAGGCATATGCAGTCCTGTTTGAATGTATAGTGTGTGCTGATATGGTAACTAAACCTGCACATGGGTTGCACTTTCACTGTTCCATATATAGAACCGAACAAATGTGATTGTAAGATACTGCCTTTCTACAGCAATATGGGACACCATTACATGTTGATCAAGCAAACCACTGTGTAGTTCATAATATGCTAAAAATGGAAGTTTACAATTGCAGCGTATGTAAAGAAAGATCGTTTCATTGTGCAGAGGTTAAATGATTTCCCACACTGAACAACAAAGAGCTAAACACCACTGATGAAGCCCTAGTTTTATGAAATTTACAATCACATTCTTTCTACGTTGTTTCAGATAATTAGAGCACTGTATTACAATAGGGTGGGTGGAGTAGTTGTTTGGTAGTAGTATCAGACATACTCTCTGTTGCTACTTGCATAGGAAGAAACCCATTTGCAGTTATGGTCTGCATTTACCTTTGAGCTCTTAATTAATGTTGTGGCTCATGTTTTGCAGAATCCAGAAAAACATCTCATCCTGGGTATTATGGAATCATCAATGGTGAAATGAGGTTTTAAATTATCGTAGGGTGTTTTGTTCAAACTGATGAGTAGGGTATATATATATATATATATATATATATATATATATATGACCCATCTACTCCACTGGAAAATACTTACAAGCAAAATTCTTATGTCCACAAGAATGTTAATACCCATGCAACAACACATCATCGTAGTTTAGCAAATGCAGCCAGTAATGTACAGGGTGGCGCACGAAATGTGTTACCAATTGTTTCTTTCACAATTTATGATGCACATTAGATATCCCGCTGGGATCTCTACAGCAGTACCAGCAGAGCTTGGAAAAACAAATGAATTACGAAATGATGTGTAATTCACGATACTGCCGCTAGGAGAGTAGTAAGCAGCAATGGCTGACAATGGAAGATTGACGACACAGCAACAATCGGCAATTGTGTTGCTTTTTCATGAAACAAAAAGCCTTGTTGTGACTTAGAGGCACTTTCGACAACAGTTTAACACATGATGGGTCCCTTGCAAGAAGACCATCCACAGGTTGTATGATAAATTTGTACAGGAAGGAACAGTACTGGAAGCGAAGCGACCTCGGCCTAAGCCTGTTTCTTTGCTGGAGAATATTGAAGCGGTATGAGTTGCTGTACAGAGAAGTCCCTGGAAATCATGTAGAAAGGCAGCAGTGCAACTGGGAATATCCAGATGCTCTGTTCAACGCATTCTTAAAAGTGACCTCCATATGTAACCATACAAGATGACCTGTGCACAGAAGCTCACTGAAGAACACAAGCAGCAGAGACTACTGTTTGCTCAGTGGGCTGAGGATAGGGAAAAAAACTCTCAACGACGTTTGGTTTTCAGACGAGGCGCATTTTCATTTAGACGGTGTGGTTAACAAACAAAATGTACGCTTTTGGGCCACTGAAAACCCACAAGTGCTTCATGAACGACAACATTATACTCCGAGGATTACAGCGTGGGCAGCAATTTTCAGTCACGGACTTATGGGACCCTTTTTCTTAGCGTGGGCAGCAATTTTCAGTCACGGACTTATCGGACCCTTTTTCTTTGAAGAAACTGTGAACAGTGTGCGTTATTTGAGCATGCGTCACAATAGCTTCATTCCACAGCTTCTTGCTAGGACCTTGCCCTTCAACATGCAGTGGTTCATGCAAGATGGAGCAAGGCCACATACTGCAAACACTGTGTTGGAGTTTTTACACGAGCATTTCGAGATGCAGATCATTTCACTCAGGTTTCCAGGTCACTTCAATGACGGACAAAATTGGCCCCCCAATAGTCCAGGCCTCAATCCATGTGACTTTTCTCTTTGAGGGTACCTAAAAGAAAAAATTTTCCCGAAACGTCCACGTGATTTAATGGAGCTCAGAAGACTCATTCTTCAAGCTTGCACTGAAATTACGGAAGACATGTGCCGTAGGGTAATCTCTAACGTCAGTGTTCGTTTGAAGGAAGTTAGGAAACGAAATGGTGGACATATTGAGCATATGCTGAGTTTGAACAAATCTCCATGGACGGCTCTTCATTGTAGTATATGTTCCTTTCAGATTGTATTGACAATAAAGTTTATATTCAAAAACAAAATGGTAGCACATTTCGTGTGCCACCCTGTATGCCACTTGAGTTTGTCAATTTTAATTGTGTCCTAATGCACAAATTCATCCAATGAACAATTATGTTATATCAGAATTTAATGTAAGAGTTTCTTTTCTCAACCAAGAATTCATTTGCACATTTTTCCAACTTTCAATATGTTAGCAGCTTTCATTCCAATACAGACCTATTGTGACATTTGAGCACAAAATTTGTCAAGTCTCTGTCATTTCTGTAATATCCATTCAGGCTTTCTTTTTCAAATAACTGAGAAATTTTCATTCACATATGCAAATCTTAACAACAGGAGTAAAAGCATTAGTATTCTGGACATATTGTTAGCATACCTGAGAAAATTACTTGGTATCCACCATCAAATTTTACATAATCTTGACACACTCCTCTCTTCCACATCCATATCCATGACTCTAAATAATACCAAACATTTTATACATCAGACACCCTCCATTACGTCACCAGCTCTCATGTAGACTAATGTGCTGCCATTATACAGAAAGTATCATAATTAATAGTGAACTCTGACTCAGGCCAAAGGCCACATTGTACACTGAATCAGGTGGCTCACATACTGAAGACACTTATAAAACTAAACTCTGCCTGAATAGGCCATGAAGATCAACAGTACCAATCAGCTTCCATGTCATCGTCAGCCCACAGGCATCACGGGATGTGGATAGGGAGGAGAAGTGGTCAGCAGACCGCTCTCTCAGCCATATGTCAGTTTAAGAGACCGGAAGCGCTACTTCTCAACCAAGTAGTTACAGACATTCTGGAATGTTTTGAAATTCATTCTTTTGCCTGTGCTATGCTCCTTGATCTAAGAAAGGCATTTAACATTTATAGCATATCCTGATATCTAAATCTGAAAAATATGGACTCAAGGATAATGAATCACACTGTATCTCTTAGACAGGAAACAAGTTGTCACTGCAAATAATTACTACAGAAGTGTCACAAGGTTCTGTCCTGGACCATTTTCTTTTTCTTATAAACATGAATGATCTGTCTAGTTCTTCACCCCACAAGACAGTAATATATGCTGATGACATAACCCTCATAATTAAATATTTTAATATCTCTACTAGAAATAACAGGTAAGCAGTTGTTAGCATCCCACTTAGACAATGGATTGAAATCATTTAGTCCCAGTATTACAGACACAGAAGAATTATGGCACAGTTTAAATGGAATGTAAATCATGCTCTGGAGAAGTATGCGCTGAGTAAGTGGTTTAAAAACAAAATTCGGAAAATGATGAGGAAGCAACGGCTATTGTAGTCTCAGTTCAAAAGGGAACACACAAATGATGATAGGCAAAAGTTAGTAGAAATATGTGCAGCTGTAGAAAGATCAAAGTATAATGCATAAAACAACTCCACAGTCATACCTTAGCAAAGGATCTTGCTAAGAACCTGAAAAATTTCTCGTCCTATGTAAAATCACTACGCAGATCAAAGGCTTTTATCCAGATGGTCTGGCAGAAGAAGATGGCAAAAAGAATGCCAAAGTTTTAAATTTCACATTTAAGAAAACGTTCATGCATGAGAAGCATATAAACATACTACCATTTGATCATTGTACACAGACTTAAAAGCTTCTGTCTGTGAATCAGTATGATTTTAGAAGGCACTGCTCATGCGAAACTCAGCTTGCCCTTTTTCTCACACAGTATCCTGCAAACTATGGATGAAGAGCAACAGGCAGATTCTGTATTCCTAGATTTCCGGAAAGCATTTGACTTGGTGCTCCAATGCAGACTGTTAAAAAAGATACGAGTGTAAGGAATAGGTTCTCAGAAATGTGAATGGCTCAAAGACTTCTTAAGTAACAGAACCCAACATCTTGGCCTCAACAGCAGGTGTTCATTAGAGCCAATGGTATTATCAGGAGTGCCCCAGTGTAGTGTGATAGGGCCACTATTATTTTCTATATACACAGATGATCTGGCAGACAGGGTGTACAGAAAACTGCAGCTGTTTGGTGATGATGCTGTGGTGTACATGAAACTGTCATCATTGATTAGACTTAGACTTAGACAAAATTTATAGTTAGTGTGATGAATGGCAGCTAGCTCTAAATCTAAGTTAATGGGGATGAGTAGGAAAAACAAACACGTCTTCTGTGAACCAGCAACAGCAGTATGCTGCTTGACACAGTTACATCAATTAAATAGCTAGGCATGATGTTGCAAAGCAGTATGAAATGAAACGAGTATGTAAGAATTGTAGTAAGGAAGGCAAATGGTCAATTTTGGTTCACTGGGAGAATTTTAGGGAAGTGTAGTTCATCTGTAAAAGACACAACATATAGGACACTAGTGGGTAGTACTGCTTGAGTGTTTGAGAGACACAACAGATTGGTTTGAAGGAAGACACTGAAAAAATTCAGAGTTCAGTTTGTTACCAGTAGGTTTGAACAACACTTAAGTATTATGGAGATGCTTCAGGAACTCAAATGCAAAACCCTGGAAGCAAGGCGATGCTCTTTTTGAGAAACACTATTGAGAAAATTTACAGAACCAGTATCTGGAGCTGACTGAAGAATGATTCTACTGCCACCATTACACATTTAATGTAAGGATCACAAAGATAAGAGAAACTAGGGCTTGTACGGAGCTATACAGTCAGTCATTTTTCACTCACTCCATTTGAGAGTGGGGATAGGAAATGACCAATAATGGTATAGGGAACCCTCTGCCACACACCATATGGTGACTTAATGGGCATGTACATGTAGATGTAGATGTAGATGTAGTGATATGGGAAAACACAGAGTATAGGTGATGTGTGTACACAGTGGCTACAAAAAATGGACTAATACTAAATAAAAATAAAACTGAAGCAACATACTTATATCTCCACAAATTAAGTGTAAACTTACAGAAATATCGTATGGGGGCAACTATTCTGTTGCAGGAAAAGTGTTTATGTGGCATAAAGAGGCAATGAGAACAACTATAGCCATTCAAAGCAGATTGTCATTCCTTTCACATACCAAAGAATTAGAAATATTAGCTGTGGCTTCGCTTTATATTAAAGTCCGTCTCCTTAAAATAAATGAACAGAATGAGACTTGTGCTATCCACAAATATGGAACAAGCAATAGAAATAACACAGGCTTAGAATATACTACATTAAGTAGATCCCAAAATAGTTTCAGACACACTGGCAGAAAGCTGTATAATAAACTAACCCTGATAGTGACAGACCTACCATACAATTCCTTTAAGAGGTATGTACAAAACCTATGAGCTGCTACCAAAATATCCGAGAATTTTAGAAACATTTATAGAAGAAAGGTCCGAGAAGCGGTTGAAATTTCTAAGAATGCATCTAATTTCAATAGAGAGGATGGCTATAGGCTTCCGGCATCGTGGCTTCTCGCCATCAAGGAAGTAAATATGCGGCCGCGGTGTGTGAGCGGCATAAACAACGTGCTGCAAGTCACCATGGCGGATAATAATATTTTGGGTAAACATTCCCCCTCTCTTGCTGTGTCCGTTTCAAATCTAGCCACTGATGACGACCAACCAATAGCAGTAGCAGGCATTTCAACCAATAACCCTTCTCCAACATATGTTTGGAATAGTGCCTTTCTATCCAATGGCGATGGACCACCAATGGTCTCCACAGGAAATGAGCTACCAACGCCCCTTCTTCTGCATCAGAGCAGGAATATTAGCCAATGACTATGGCCTACCAATGGTAGCCATATGAATTTTAACCAATACTATCACTTCTCCAGCATGAACGCCAGAAAACTCCCCCTTTATAAGTGGACGCGACACTCGTCTCTGACAGTGTTCTAGCAGTAGTGGACACCAAAAGATCCTGAGGAAGATCCCAGCAGAGGGGTCAAAACGTCGAACATTTTTGAAGAAACATAACCCAGAAGATTTTACCTTCAATGACAATGGCCACAAAAGCCTGCAGACTTACATAAAACGCTTGTATGGGCAAGAGGTTTATACCACCTTCAGAAGACTGGAGAACCTTCGCAGAAGAAGAGGTAAATTACTATGCAATTTGGCCTTTCGATCCCGGTGCTGTGATAAGGATGTTATTCCCACATTCTCCAGAATTAGCCACCATGTGCAGACAGTGAAAGCCAGGAGAATCTACCAAAGGGCCAGCGAAGCACTTCTCCGTGAAAGAATCTAGCAAATATGCAGAGACTTGAATTATGTTAGCTCCGTTTTAATTGATGTGCAGTTTTCACTGGCGGCAACTCTCTCACCACAGGACTGGGATAATGCAGACAGAATTACGCGTGGATCCAAAGCGAGTAGTGGTGAATCTCTCATCAGAAGTACTCGATGAAGCAGTTGTTTCAGTTCTGGGCAAAGGTTTGAATTTCGCAACCACACCGAAGAGAATATCTGTTGAAGAAATTGTAAGTGCCGCCGAAGCATCCTTGTTTCGTCTTCTGAAGGTGCAGGCTGAAGAAGTTAGACAAGATGTGTCGAGAGTTCTACGGAAATCGAAACCTCTCAAAAGCAACATATCGGCTCAGGAAATGAAATCTCATATTAAACTCATGAGAAACGAAAGCATCGTTGTAACAAAATCAGATAAGGGGTATGCTACTGTTGTTTTGGACGCTGTGGATTATCACAGGAAGATGGAACAACTACTAGATGATCCTGTGTATCACAAGTTAAAAAGCGATCCGACGAACAGAGTTGTTTGGAAAGTGAAAAACCTGATAGCAGACTCCAGACTGGACAGCTCTATTACAAAGAATCTAACACCTCGAATGCCTGTCTCACCCAGAATGGACGGACTACTGAAATTACATAAAGAATCGGTTCCTTTGAGGCCTATAGTCAGTGGGATTAACTCACAGACTTATTTTTTAGCATGTCATTTATCTGTCAAACTGAGACATCTAGTTGGTAAAACAAATACTTTTATAAAAGATTCAAAACATTTTTTAGAAATTATACACACACTGAGGATATCTGCAGGTGACATTCTTGTTAGCTTCGATATGACATCATATTTACTAACGTCCCAGCATCAGATACAATGGAGATCATAAGAGAGAATGTTGCTCCAGATGTTTGTGACTTAATTGAATTGTGTCTTCGTTCGACCTATGTTAAATACAATGGTGAATTCTATGAACAGGCTTACAGCCTTGCTATGGGCTCACCCATTTCGCCAGTTGCAGCTGACATTTTTATGGAACATTTTGAGCACCAAGCGTTAAGTAGTGCTCCTTTGAAGTCTTCTTGCTGGCCCCGCTATGTGGACGATACATTTGTTATATGACCACACGGCGAAGAACAACTTCCTGCGTTCCACAATTTCTTAAATGGAATTCACCCCAAAATCAAATTCACCTTGGAGGTTGAGAGTGAGGTTGGTCCCCGTTCCTAGATGTGTTGGTATACAGAAGATCTGATAACACTCTAGGTCACAGAGTGTACAGAAAGCCGATTAATACAAACAGGTATTTAGATACCACTTCGCATTTAGATACCACTTCGCACCACCACCCAGCCCAGAAGCACGCAGTACTCGACACACTGTCTTCACGTGCCTTCCGTATCAGCGATGACGACAACTTGGAATCGGAGTTGAATTTTTTAAAGAGGACATTGAAGGCAAATGGGTATGATACTTATTAAATCGGCAGGGCTTTTAGGTGGAATATTTATACCGCTAATAAGAATGATGAGGAACCGCCCTCTCACCCCGTCAGGTTACCATCGTTTCTGGGGTCACTGACCGCTTAAGCAGAATTTTAAAGAAAAATGGTATTCAGACATCTTTCTTTAGTCAAAACAAAATAAAAGACTTTTTCTGATGGAAAACGGATGCACCTGATTACCTCCACAATGCAGGCATCTATCAAGTGTCATGTGGCTGCGGCAAAGTGTATATAGGCGAAATGGGAACAACTGTTAAAAAACGCATTAAGGAACACGAACAGCACACGTGGCTAAAACAAAGTGCAAAATCGGCAGTAGCGGAACATCACGAGAACTGTGGCTCTGACATCGATTTTAATAACATACGTGTACTGGCTAAAGAAACAAACATTTATAGAAGAATGGTCCGAGAAGCAGTTGAAATTTCTAAGAATGCATCTAATTTCAATAGAGAGGATGGCTATAGGCTTCTGGCATCATGATTTCCCGCTATCAAGGAAGTAAATACGCAACCGCGGTGTGTGAGCGGCATAAACAACGTGCAGCAAGTCACCTCGGCGGACATTAATATTTTTGGCAAACATTCCCCCTCTCTTGCTCTGTCCATTTCGAATCCAGCCACTGATGATGACCAACCAATAGCGGTAGCAAGCATTTCAACCAATAACCCTTCTCCAGCATAAGTGTGGAATAGTGCCTTTCTATCCAATGACGATGGACCACCAATGGTATCCACAGGAAATGAGCTACAAACGCCCCTCCTTCTGCATCAGAGCAGGAATATTAGCCAATGACTATGGCCTACCAATGGTAGCCATATGAATTTTAACCAATACTATCACTTCTCCAGCATGAACGCCAGAAAACTCCCCCTTTATAAGTGGACACGACACTCATCTCTGACAGTGTTCTAGCAGTAGTGGACACCGAAAGATCCTGAGGAAGATACCAGCAGAGGAGTCGAAACGTCGAACAATTTTGAAGAAACATAACGCAGAAGATTTTAACTTTAATGGCAATGGCCACAAAAGCCTGCAGACTTAGACTGAAATATGCCATTGTTAAACCTCTCTTTAAGAAAGGCAGTAAGAGAGATGTCAATACCTTCCAACCTGTTTCACTGCTGACATCATTCTCCAAAATTTGTGTGAAGATGATGTATTCTAGAAGAGTATCTCACCTTAGTAATAATAGTATCCTTATAATAAATCATAGTTTGGGTTTCAGATGGGTTGCTCTACTGAGAATGCCCATTTACATGTCCACTCATGAGCATTAAATAATAAAATAGTGCTGACTGATATATTCTGTGATGTCTCTAAGGCATTTGAGTGTGTGGATCACATATTCTCCTAGATAAATTGCCATTTTATGGGATTCATAGCATACCCAATCAATGGATAATGTCATACCTATCTAAAAGAATGCAGAAAGTTTTGCTTCGTAATTCAAGCAATATAGTATAGGGACATAATTCTCACTGGTGAGAAATCATGTATGCAGTTCCCTAATGTTCAATCTCAGGTCCACTACAGTTCCTCATTTACATAAATGATCTTCCGTCTAGTACACAATAAGCTGAATTAGGTCTCTTTGCAGATGACACTAGTATTGTACTCAGTCTAAGCATTTAAAAGTATAACTGAAAGGTTTTCTGCGAATGGTTTCACGCTCAATTTTAAAAAAGACACAACTTATTTAGTTCTGCGCATCTAGAGGTACCACACTAATGTTAATTATAACCCATGGTGAGGAAATAATAAATAGGGTGGAAAATTCAAAATTCTTAGGGGTCCATATTGATGAGAATTTAAATTGATAACAACACATTTTGGAGCTCCTAAAACAACTTTCAGTCACACTTGTGCTTAGAATCACTGCCAATCTTGGACTAAGACAAATCAGTAAGTTGATATATTTTTCATATTTATTCAGTCATGTCATATGGAATAATGTTCTGGGGTAACATAAATTTAAGAAAGAACGTCTTCACTGAGCAAAAATACGCTGTAAGAATGATATGGGCAGCTCACTCACAGTCATTTTGTAGACATTTGCTTAAGGAGTTGGGCATTCTGGCTAATGCTTCACAGAATATTTATTGCCTCATGAAGTTTGTTGTAAATAATCCACTACAGTTCAAAAGGAACAATGAGGCACATAATTACAATAACAGAAGGAAAAATATGATTCATTACTCCATATCAAGCTTGTCTTTAGCACAAAAAGGGGTGCACAATGCTGCAACAAAAATTTCTGATCACTTACCCACTGTGTCAATAAACATGAAGAGATTGAAAATCAAATGCTGCCATTTTGTGTACTTTATTTAACAATTTTTTATATATTTCTTTAATAGCAGGAGGATGGTCAAAGAGGAAAATTCTCGGAGACTTCAAAGGAGTAATTTCAGGCCAGTAAAGCTACATATGTTGGACACTACCTAACATACAGTGTTGGACAAGCAAACTTAAAGGCATTGTCATTCCTGGCATTGTGCTGTTTTTATAGTCTTCATTTTCAGAGAAGTTTCATTCAAATTAAATGACCGTAGAGGAGTTTAATTTCAAATTAAATGACTACATAATTTGTAAATAATTTGCTACCTTCTCCGTGTCACTACTTACTTTAACTACTGGCATGCTCGAGTTTCACTTTGCACTTCCGACTAACATCATCAATATATAACTAATTCAAATTATGGGAACCAATTTTTACTTAAATTAAACTGTTTAATTTATTCAAAAACAAAACTGATCAGTAATACAAAAATTACTTATTTTCAAATCAATTTAATTTACATGTTCCACTAATGTGCCATTATAAAGTTAATTAATTACACCTAAACATTCTCAGTTTTCTTATACAAGTACACCATTAATAAACACTATATTAAATTTTCATGTAACACAATGTAACACAAAATTAAAAGTGGACAAAAATCTAAAATCCATTTTATGATCCAGAAAGAAAACACTAAAAGTGCCATTACCTACCTGTATACTTGCATTCAAGATATCTTCCGGTTTTGCACTTGGCATGTGTTTATTTCTCCTAAGGTCAGAAATAATTCTTTTTACCATTTTCTTCCATCTTGGTACAGTGTATAAATGCTGAAGATTATACAGACTAGTTACTTCATAGCTGTTGGCAGCCCGTACTTCGTGCAGCAAAAATCTGAAATAAATGAAAAAGAATGCTACTAAAGAAAATGCTTAAAAAGGGAAATACTGACAGACAGATTGTGGAATAAGAGACTTCAAAAACCTATGATGGGAGTTCCAACATCTGTGGCACTGAACTGAATGTTCAGAGCAGCATTGGACACCATATCTCGAAAGCTGCATTATTGGCTGGCTCTAGAAAGTGCATGAAGCCTTTATAATTTACATGACTGTCAATCCATTTCAAACAAAGACAGCTGTACAGGATTCAAACACATTCACACAAACTTCAAATACAAATGCTCCTGGCAAACAGAAATCTGCAGTAACAATATGAAGTATCAAGTTATACACAGCAAAGCACAACAATCTGAAATAGTTGAATTTCTGGATCACATAATACTCAATAATCGGTTTAGGCTACAACCATATATTAACTGGAACCAATTGTAGGGACTGAAATGACAGGTTGATCAGAAACGGAGGTAGTTTATCCAGTGTGATAACAAGGATTTGAGCTCTGTTGTAGAGCAAACTGAGTTTGTGTGAGAAATTACCAGTGCAAGACTGACTACCAAGAGCAAGGTACAACTAATAGCATCTTCTATCGCTATATCCATAGAAGTAAATGAGAACTTCAAAAGAGATAATCATTTCACTATGACTCAGGGAAGCAATGGAATCATAAGTCACAAGCCATATCATTGGCTGGTTCTACGGTGCGCATGAAGGCTTTTCAATCCATGTGACTATCCATCCATTCCCAATAAATGCAACTGTAAAATATTATGATACATTAACACAAACTTCAAACACAATTGTTACAATACAAGTTGCATACTTGGAACAAAGTTTCAGACTTTATGGTGACAACAACATTTATTTACAATGTTCTAAAATAGTTCTCCAAATGGTATTTAGGAGTAGGTGTATCAAAACCACAGTTATGATGGAAATATGTTAGACATGTTAGCAATAATCATATATGACACTTCTCAGGACCTTCATGATGTGACTGTGGATCAGTAATTATGATATCACACTAACAATTGTGGTCACAGGTGTACAAACAACTGCTGAAATGTCCTGAAAAATTTTCTGTCTAGATAATTGGGTAAGAAAGTATTTATTTAATGTCTGAGACAGTAAGTGGCATTCAAAGAAACAAGGCCTAGGTTCAAGTGGATACTATACTACTGGAGCTATTGACAAAGTAGATTACATTTAAAAACTCTTTTCTGAAGAGACACTAATCTGATTAAATCAGCCAGAAAGAACTTCACTAAACCTATACTTAAAAAATGCTGGGCTAGAAAGGACCACACAAATATAAAGAGCAGCAACAAAAACTGCGCTAATGGAGCTGTCTGAGAATATCTTGTCTCCAGGGTATGGCTTTAATGCAAAATAAAATACATCTATGAAATGTCTTTTGTACAGCTGCTCCCAGCATATTCAGTTTGTTGCGAATGGACCATACTTAATGAGGCTACACTAAAAAGTGCTAAAGAGGTTGGTTTTTTTTCCTATGACTCTAACGAGAGAAGCTGTTTACCCCACTTGCTCTACTTTCTTTAATACACAGTTAGTAAACATGATGTTTTAGTGAGTACGATGAGTTTTTGGGCTTTTTGTGATTTTAGGAGGAGCTACAGAATTGGTTCCCTTCACATGAGATGAAGTAGATCCATCTGATATATTTTATTAACAGGTGGGAGGATGATCAATTCCCTAGATGTTGCAACATACTGCACTGAATTTTAAATGAGTTCAGCAATATCAACCAGACCCAGAGGTACTGTCATCCAAAATTGGAACAGCAGTGGGTAACTGAATGTTACCACTGCCTGCGCTGTTACTTTTTTCAGGTCATAGTGAAACACCCAGAACTTAACCATGGTAATTACACAGCCAAAGAGGTCATAGGCACAGGCTGATGCAGCTGTAACATTTCTGCTGCTGCCGCCTCGTTTTGGCATGTTTTTTGAATAGATGTGAGCAGTTGCAGAACCCGGCGGAAGAGGAGGAGGAGGACATCAGTGTTTAACATCCTTCTGACAATGATGTCATTAGAGATGGAGCACAGGCTTTCAGAACCCAGCGTGCTGCAACCTATTGTCCATAAGGTTTTTTTCAGTGCCAAGGCTGCTGGAACAGAAATGGTGTGTGGCTGCTAAATTGTTTGGCTCTTTGCTGTCTATTGAAATAACTACCTACTGTGTGAATGATGGACGTATGAAAAGCACATATATGTCTTAAGTCTGTAAATAGTGGAAGTTTAATTTTAAATCTTGTACATAATTTGACTGTTCTTTGGTTCAAATGGCTCTGAGCACTATGAGACTCAACTTCTGAGGTCATTAGTCCCCTAGAACTTAGAACTACTTAAACCTAACTAACCTAAGGACATCACACACATCCATGCCCGAGGCAGGATTCAAACCTGTGAGCGCAGTGATCTCGCGGTTCCAGACTGCAGCACCTAGAACCGCATGGCCACTTCGGCCGGCAACTGTTCTTAACTGAGGATCGTTGAAATGAATAATTTACTTTAATTTTTGACAACACTGAGTTGTAATATCCACGTCACTAGCTACTGTGTGAATGATGGATTTAATGAAAGCAGATGTAAGTATTAAACCTGTAAATATTAGAGGTTTAATTTTAATTAATCTGCATAATTTTACTGTTTATTGACTGAGGATCATTAAAATTAATGAAACTCAAGTTTTTCGAATTAGATTTTTGTAATGTGTTTATCTGACATGTTCCACACTCAGGAGGATCCCCTCTTTTGTGGGTCTATGGAATGAATAATTAATCTAATCTAATCTGAAGCAACAACAAACAGTCACACTCTGTTCCAATCATGTTCGAAGGCTGTGCTTCTAACAACTGTTATTACTAAAAAATAGGAAGTGGGTAATTAATAATGCCAGATGACACACAATAATTTTTTTATGTTCCATTTAATCAACAGAATTCGACAATAAATATTGGTAGTCTGCTGCACAGATCAGACACACAAGTATCTAGTGCAATATAAGATAGCACAAAAGTGAGGCTGCCTTTCAGATTATTTTCCAAATAATTTTGTAGATATTAGCACTGTAAACTAAGCTAAGACTATACCAACTAACAAGTAAACTTCAGAGTCCTTACTGTTCATTCTAAAGTGCTTAAGGTTGGTACCACTGCATGAAAATTCTACTAAGTCAATCTCGATATGCCACACGAATAATTCACGGTCTCATGCAGCTGCACACTTATTTTTACTCAGTCTGAAACTTGCACTTCCACACACAGTAGTATAATGTTCAACATTGTGATATACTAATCACTCAGAATCTCTCTCTAACTTTCTGACTCATACAGCACGTGAATCCCTCTCCGATAATACCTGGATCAGACACAGTCTATCATTCAGCTTCCCCACTCCCTATATACCCCCACCCCCACTCAGAGTTTTACTGCCCAAATACACAAAAAATGATGATAAAACATCCTATAAACTATACTGAAATTACTGGTACCACAATGTACTGCTTTCAAAGCCACATCCACCGACAGAAAACATGGTATGGTTTGCATTTCTTGTTTGCTTTAGCAATCTTTTATTAAATTTCTCTTATTATAAGTTACTATACTTCAATTAATGTAAAAGAAATCATTAAAACCAAGCATTAGCCTATTCATTTCAAAAGTACTTTTTCTGATCTTTCCACTGGTGAAGACCACATGTCCTTAACTTAACTAGTTCTTACTATGGTTCAAAATCTCACTAATTCTAGGAAATGTGCATCATTCAGCTTCTTGACTGACAGGCAATGTTTAAGATTACTAATCACTCAGGCACTCTACAGTTTCCTATTGTGTCTTTTTGTCAGTTTACTCTAAAATCAATTACTTATCTCTAATTACAATTATATCAAATATGTGGTTGAGTTTTGAATATTAATCAGATTTTTCATGTATAACTCACTGCCATGCAAAGCATGTCATTAAAAGGCACCTTGATTAAAGATGTGATATTTTTTCCTGTGACAGTTATTAATCTTCAAAGTAAACGTTAAAATACACTCTCTACCTTAGTGGTGATTCGTTCATTTATGATCCAGTGGAAGGTGACACTGTTAAAAACGATTCGTACATTTTTTCTGAGCTGAATGGCATTTTTGGCTATTAAATACTAGCTACAGAGGTGAAGGTATTGTGACTTTATACTGACAGAATATTGAAATGGTGGCAGTCTCTGGCAACACTCAGTGGCAGGCATCAGGTACAGTCTTGGCAACATGCTGTCCATCTATTAACTACCTTTCACTTTAACATTCGTCAATTTTTAAATGAGGTAACTCTATCTATTTACAAACTCATCTGTGGTGTATGAGAAGTTGTCAAGCAAAAACGATTTCAGGTTACAGGCTTCTGCAGCCAGTGCCAATTTGGGTGAAATCATTTTGGGTATTAGGCTGCACCATTATGAAACTTTAAAACAACTAAAATGCCAACATTTTGAGCGAGTTTGCAGTGGTCACCTTGAAGGTGGCTAACTGCTAGATTCTGGTGAAGGTCCCCTATATACTGACTGTTTTGGTTGTCAGGTGGCTACTAAAATCACATTTTGGGATGCCATTGGACAATTTGAAATAAAGACTGCTATCAAGTGGTGGTTGTATGGTAGGCAATTGCCAGTGCTACTCTGGCAGGTTTTTTGTAGACAACAGAGAAGCAACAGCTTGTACCCAGGGGTGGGTTTTCCTGCAGCAAGACGTCAATCCTGCATAGTAGTTTGCTTGTGGTTGCTTTTTTATACTGTTGAAATGAATTAATTTCTGCTGCTGCATTCATGACTGTTATGCGAACACGTGACATTTTTGAAAATCAATAGAATGGCCACAATGCTGGTGGTTTTTAGCTATAGCTGATCTACATCTACATTCATACTCCGCAAGCCACCCAACGGTGTGTGGCAGAGGGCACTTTACGTGCCACTGTCATTACCTCCCTTTTCTGTTCCAGTCGCGTATGGTTCGCGGGAAGAACGACTGTCGGAAAGCCTCCGTCCACGCTCGAATCTCTCTAATTTTACATTCGTAATCTCCTCGGGAGGTATAAGTAGGGGGAAGCAATATATTCGATACCTTATCCAGAAACGCACCCTCTCAAAACCTGGCGAGCAAGCTACACCGTGATGCAGAGCGCCTCTCTTGCAGAGTCTGCCACTTGAGTTTGCTAAACATCTCCGTAACGCTATCACGATTACCAAATAACCCTGTGACGAAACGCGCCGCTCTTCTTTGGATCTTCTCTATCTCCTCCGTCAACCCAACCTGGTACAGATCCCACACTGATGAGCAATACTCAAGTATAGGTCGAACGAGTGTTTTGTAAGCCACCTCCTTTGTTGATGGACTACATTTTCTAAGGACTCTCCCAATGAATCTCAACCTGGTACCCGCCTTACCAACAATTAATTTTATATGATCATTCCACTTCAAATCATTCCATACGCATACTCCCAGATATTTTACAGAAGTAACTGCTACCGGTGTTTGTTCCGCTATCATATAATCATACAATAAAGGGTCCTTCTTTCTACGTATTCGCAATACATTACATTTGTCTATGTTAAGGGTCAGTTGCCACTCCCTGCACCAAGTGCCTATCCGCTGCAGATCTTCCTGCATTTCGCTACAATTTTCTAATGCTGCAACTTCCCTGTATACTACAGCATCATCAGCGAAAAGCCGCATGGAACTTCCGACACTATCTACTAGGTCATTTATATATATTGTGAAAAGCAATGGTCCCATAACACTCCCCTGTGGCACGCCAGAGGTTACTTTAACGTCTGTAGACGTCTCTCCATTGAGAACAACATGCTATGTTCTATTTGCTAAAAACTCTTCAATCCAGCCACACAGCTGGTCTGATATTCCATAGGCTCTTACTTTGTTTATCAGGCGACAGTGCGGAACTGTATCGAACGCCTTCCGTAAGTCAAGGAAAATAGCATCTACCTGAGAGCCTGTATCTAATATTTTCTGGGTCTCATGAACAAATAAAGCGAGTCGGGCCTCACAGGATCGCTTTTTCCGGAATCCATGTTGGTTCCTATAGAGTAGATTCTGGGTTTCCAAAAATGACATGATACGCGAGCAAAAAACATGTTCTAAAATTCTACAACAGATCGACATCAGAGATATAGGTCTATAGTTTTGCGCAGCTACTCGACGACCCTTCTTGAAGACTGGGACTACCTGTGCTCTTTTCCAATCATTTGGAACCTTCCATTCCTCTAGAGACTTGCGGTACATGGCTGTTAGAAGGGGGGCAAGTACTTTCGCTGTGCTGCCCCAGATATACGTAGCATTCAGGCTCCGACACAGGAGAGCTAATCAGTCACCTGGTTTCACCAATGTAGACTTCAAGGCATTTATATCAAAGCTTGTAGATGCCTGCAGTGTGGAGGAGCACATCTTGGAAGTTGCAACTGATTTGGAATACTTGTTTAAATGCTCCACAGCATTGCCTACACAGTTCCTGATACCTCTTACATACATTATGTGAGCAACAGGAAGATGTTCTTCTGTTCCTTCGTCTGTTGTATCTTCAGTGAACCTGCAGCAGCTAAGGTATTCATGGAACCGTTCGAACAGACAGCACTGAGATCCATGCCACTGCACCCACATTATTGGCTAATGTATGTAGACAACACATTCATCATACGACCAAACTGGGAAGCAGTTTCCATAACTTCCTCAAAAGCTTACACAAAAACATATAGTTCATTGAAGAAATAGAAAATAATAGAGCAATTCCATTTCTGGGTGTAGACGTCTCCAGAACATTTAGTGGTAAAACAGGACAAAAAGTCTACCAGAAACCAATGCACACAGATATCTACATTCAGAGCTACACCGTCATGCAGCACAAAAGAACGCTGTACTACATATGCTAACAGCCCAAGCAGACAGGACTTGTGACGCTGACAACTTCCAACACAAACTGAATGAACTCCGGACAACATTTTATGCAAATGGATACAGCACCAAGAACATACAATGAGCTACAGTGAAGATAAAAGATGCAAAGGAACAGAAGAACCTCTTGCTGTTGCTCGCTACCTTATATGAGAGGTGCCAGCAAACAATGTTGGCAAGGAGCTGGACTGTGGAGGAGTTCAACCAACATTCCAGAGCAGTCACAAGACCTGAGATCTGTTGAGACTCATGAAATATTCTGAGGATGCTCTCCACACTGCAGGTAGTAACAAACTGTGATGTGAATGTGGTGAAGTCTACATTGGTGAAACCACCAGGAGAGAGATTTAACACTTGTGTGTTGGGCCATGAACGCTAAGTACATCTGGGGCAGCACAGCAAATCAGGTATAGTTGAACATCATCAGGCCTGCAGCCATTCTATTAATTTTCAAGAACCTGATGTGCTTTCACAGCAGCCATGGATGCAGCAGCAGAATTTAAGAGGGGCTATTAAAGTAATTAAATGTCCTAACAACAAGAACAGGGAGGCTGTAAGTTACTTTCAGCCTGGCTGCCAGCTATCCCAGTGCTTCAGGCCATGTTCATGCACCACCCAGCAGTTCCACATGACCTGACCTCAACAGTATAAACAAGCATCCACAAGAGAACTACCATGTGACATTAATGTCTTGCTGCAGGAAAAAAATACCCCGGGTACAAGCTGCTGCTTCACATTTGCCTGCCAATAACCTACCAGAGTAGCACAGGTCATAACTTACCATACAGCCACCCCTTTACAGCAATCTTTATTTCAAGTTATCCAATGGCATCTCAGAATGTAATGCCAGTAGCCAACTGACAACCAAAACGGGCAGTATATAGGGGAAGACCTTCACAGAATCCAGCAGTTAGCCACCCTGACAAGGATAGTTGCAGTTTCTGTCAAAACATTGGCATTTTGTTGTTTTAATGTTTCATAACGACGTGGCCTAATACTAGAATAATTTTTTCAAAAAAATTATTTGAATTTGCTTTTACAATTATTTTCACTGAATATCAAGAAGAGATCAAATATTTCCATATCTGCATACTTTGATGCCTATTTTCAAGGTTAAGGTTAAGTGGTAAACAGTGGAGACCATTTTTTTCTCAACTGTTATGAATTCTATTATTACTTTTAAATTATGATTATTAATTAACAACAAATTTCAAAACAAATAAATGTATTGCAATGCTCCTGTTGTTATGCCTAGACAAAAACAAATAAAAATTAAAAACAATTGCCTACAGTGTGTTTGCAGGTGTACACCCAGTAGCATATTTCTGTACAATGAAAACTTTCTATGTGTACAATTGTCCCAGAATATATCTCCATATGATATTAATGAATGGAACTACACACAGGAAGTTAAAATTCTGATATTTTGGCCATCAAAATCAGCAAAGACACACAAAAAATATTACTGAATCTGTAAACCATGCCATGCTGCTTTTCAAACGCAACAGCTATAGAATAAGGAATATTGCTTTGAAATGGTTTGAGTCATATCTCATGGAGAGGAAACAAAGGGTAATAATCACATTAAATGGAGCAGATTACTTCTCAGAGTGGAAAACTGTGTCAAAAGGTGTTCCTCAAGGCTCAGTCCCAGGATCAATTTTATTCCTGTTCTATGTAAATGACTTGCCTCTCAATATAAATACTCATTTAATCTTGTTTGCAGATGACACTTCTGCCCTAATTGAAAATGAAAATTCTGACAATATACTACAGAGTGTCATACATACATTAAGTAACTAGGAAATATATTTCAGTCTAAATGGTTTAAGGCTAAACATCTCAAAATCCCACATGATGAGTTTTAAAACCAAACAATCAAAAACTGAAGAAATCTGTATCACTCACAATAATCAAAAAATGGAAGAACTTGACTCAGTCAGAGTCCTAGGAATAAACTTAGACAGAAATCTGAGTTGGAATAAAGATATAGAATACCTAGCATTAGCAGCCTTGCATTTGCTATGGAAATTTTAGCGTCACTCACATGGACACCAGAAAAATAGCATACTATAGCTACTTTGAATATGTTATTAGATATGGCATAAATTTTTGGGGAAACTCGGGAAATGTTACACAAATTTTAAAACTGCAAAAAAGAATCATTCACAACATACACACTGCACAGCTGAGGGCATTATGTCAAGCATTATTTAAAGACCTAAAGATATTAACTGTCCCCTCTTTATACATCTTTGAGGTGATTCTTTTCCTACAAAGCAGAGCTTATTATTAAAAAATAAGACAATAAAAAATTTTAAAAAATTGAACACTCATACAACACAAGACATAAAGGAAACTTCATGCTCACCTCACTTCACTTAAAATTGTGTGCTCAGACTCTATAGCCATGAAAACTTACAACACAATAAAAGGGTGTGACATAATGAATATGAAAATAAATATTTTAAAAATCAAGTTACGTGATTTTCTAATTGAAATATGCTACTACTCTGCGGAAGATTTCATGAAGGATGAAGTGATACTTTGAGCTGGATCTCTAAAATGGAATAAAAATTTATGAGATTTATAGTTAATGTCATTATTGTAAGTTTGACAAATTTTAAATAAATAAATTCCTCACAAAGTAATAATGTAAGTGTCACAAAATTTCAAATGAGCGAGTAACCTTGATATGTCTCCTGTAAATGAGGCATATGCTCTGAAATTCTGTACCTTTGAGATGAATAAAACACATTTCACATATCCCAAAGAATGTTGAGCCTACAGGACTGTGGTGCATTGCACTGCATTCTGACAGGCAAATAACATTTGACTATCAGGAGGTTGTGGCAATAAATTCTTCAACAGTGCCAATTTGATAGTAATAGTGGATGTTGATCTTCTTGTAGTTCTATGTAAAACATTATTTTTGAGAGAGAGAGAGAGAGAGAGAGAGAGAGAGAGAGAGAGAGAGAGAGAGAGAGAGGGGGGGGGGGGGGGGGGGGAGAATATTTTTTTTAATTTTCTTATCTTATTTTCATTTATTTACATGTTTGTTAGAACAATTTGTTGAGCATACATGAACAAATGGCCTTAAGGTTTCATTACTAACAAACCTGCACTTCAGCACTTACTGTTTATGTACTGAAGCTTATTACTTTAATGAACAAATGAGCTTATGATACTTCTAGTCCAGCTTATTCAGTAGGCAAGAGTTGCCCGGTAATCATCACAATGGAGCATCAATGACCTATGGTTAAAGGTAAAATTTTTCTTGAGCAGATATCTTCTATTCTGCTCTCACATTAATATCAAGTGGCCCCTCCTCCTCCATCTTGTATTTGTAACAGATTCCATATCAGAAATTTTTACATTGTATCCATTATGCCAAACAAAATTCAGTAATTTATTTCCCACTTTTCATCTCATAGAATATCCTTGACAGTAGTGCACACCTTTTGCTTGTTCTTGTTATGGTCTTCAGTCCGAAGACTGGTATGATGTAGTTCTCCACATTAGCAAATCCTGTACAACACTTATCATTTCAGCATAACTACTGCAACCTACATCCATTTGAACTTGCTTGATTTATTTAAGTCTCCTGCTGACTTATTTAGAACACTGAAATGAAAGAAGACACAAAGTGCAAACTGTTTTCTTACCTGCATTTATCCAGGACAGGAATGCAAACTTCTTTGTAGGAACGATTCAGTTCTTGCCTCCTCTTGATGAGACTCCATTTCGTCTGGTGAACAGTTCGTATCATTTCTGTAATTTGCTTTGGTATCCGAACAGGTACACTGCCACCCACAATATCTAACAGATACAAACGAAAGATATATATGAATCCCAACAAGGAGTAAAAGTGTGTATAACATGACAAATTAATTTTCTAGGGGAGTTTAAACATTACAATACTGCTGTCATACACTTCATAGACAATACAGCTGCAGACAAAATTATAATGTCACAAGAGCCATTAACATGTTTTGTCAAAATTCATTGCCTCATTATTGAAAAACTCTGACATTATAAGCATCATATGTTTACATATACAAAGATTGTATGTGTAGTAAGAGCTCTATCTTTTCAATAACACTCAAGGGAAATACATGCAAAGCAACAAAAGCTTTTATTTGGAACCAGGGACTGAATTACCAGCAGCTATGTAAAAAAAATGGAGTCCTTTAACTGTTCTCCACAAATGACCTGCATACTGTCAACCAACAGTATTTGTGTTTTACAAAGGTATAACAGATTTCCAATATTCTTTTATCCGCAAAGAAATACAGGAATGGAACAATTCAGAATACAAAAACTTGCTAAACTTTGATCAAATAAATGGATGGAGAATGAATAAAATGGACTGTCAGAAGCAAATAAAATGATCACATGCACAGTAAATGTATAAGGGTCAGCCACAAAATAACCTCCATCATGCTATAAATAAAATACTTGAATAATTATTTTAAAAAATTTGTAGAAGAATCTTAACTCTACAGCTCTTTATACATTCTATCATTCATAGTTAAGAATCTTTCACAGCTCTTGACCATAGGACAAACACCCTCTTCACAGAATTCTGCAAACTGATGTTGGAACCAGAACAAGACAGCATCCTCTTGTATTTCCTCAAAATCAAAATGTTTGGGACTAAGCCAGTTTTTTGTGGACAAACAGGTGGAAATCAGTTTCCATCTTTTAGTTCTGCCATTTTGCTCTTATATCAACAACCAAATTGTTTTAGTAGCTGGGCATTTCATTTTTGGTTTTATGAAGTAAGAACAACTCTCCTGCTAATTTACTAAATTTACTAGGTTACTTTTAAGTGGTACATACACAAATAGTATTAAACAATATGGTGACAGATTTGTTAGTACAATATACAGATTATGTATCAATGAGTTGAGAACCTTTTATTAATGTATATCTTGACTTGTTCCACTTCTCTGAAGTTTCTCAGTCTTGATGAGATTTACAAAAGGGATGAAAGAACAATGAATGAATTAGGCAAATATGCACAGTAAATGAAGATAGTGTCTGACTTTAAATTCTGAATAAACTTTTTTATACCATCCTTACTCCCCACTCTACCACAGGGACAAATCACAGCAGTATACTGTATCCCACTAGTTTCTTATCTTAGCAGCCCTCTCTGCCATGGTATCTGAGATAACTTGTTCAGCTTATCTTCCTTCTCTCCTGATCCCCTCACAGCCCTTTTTTCTCCTCCTTATTTTACACTTTCTTTACTTTCTTAACATTTTCAGTTATCAGATGCATCAGACATGCTACAAATAAGATGAAAGAAAAGCAAGTTCCAACCTTGTTCTATAAGATCAATAACTTGACATTCGATGCCCAGATGCTTGATTAGAACTGCCATCAGCAGTCTTCCAACTTCTTCCACTGGATGCTCTGGAGAAAATTCACCATGACTCATGAGGTGATGAATTTTACAATGACATTCCACAATGGCCAAAAATGTCTGCACATAAGGATCCTGAAAATAAGTTAACAAACATACAGATTTTCTGTGGAATAGACTATATTTTACACTATTGTTGCTACTAATTGTCAAGGACCTTGCGCATAGAACAAAGGTATATGTCTGACTACAACCTGATTCTAAACCTCTCCCTCTTGCTGGCATAACTCCATCAACTGAGCTATACAAATAGACAAGACATTTTTACCTATCTATGACTTTCCAAACTACACATTGATTCTCCTATAATAAAGCAGAGATGTTATCCTTAAGAGAGCCAATTTGATAGAAAATGAAACAACCAGAAGTAAGTATTGGCTCAAGAATTATTTTTTTTTTTTTTTTTTTTGGATCTGCAGCAGAATTTGAACTTGGACGAATCTTCCTGGCAGATTGAGACAGTATGGTTGATAGCGATTGTAATCTGTATTCCATAGGAACTGCTGTATTAAAGGTGACATCCACGCTTGTGTGGCACAATGGTGCAAAGTTCTTTTATTGTATTAGCAGTAAGTGCTATAGAGTAGCATGTATTTTCAGCACATTCCATTATCTGATGCACTTGGTACTGTCAGCACCTCTCTTCGATATTAAATAAGAAAGTAAGTTTCACATGATGTGTCACTGCCAGGTAACACAGCTCATTGGAACTTGGACTATACATAGAAAGACCTGCTACAGAATAGTACAGAAGCTAAATAAGTACAAAATGAGATGACAAACATGACACTGCATCCCACACATGCTCATAGGAATTTAAGTTGGGGGCACAGACGGGCCAGTCTATTCATGAATATCCCCTCGTGCCAAGAGTTCGTCCACCTGCGCAGTTCGATGCGGTCACGTAATGTCATCCATAAAAATAAAGTCAGGGCTCAACGCACCCCAAAGGATGCACATATAGAGTCACAGTCATGTTGACCAGTGACCATACCATGTTCAAAGACTTTGAGGTCAGAATGCCCATCCAACATTATACCTCCCCACACCATAACTACCTGGACCAGCAAAACGATCATGTTCGACAATGTTCCTGGGTGCATGACTTGTTCCCATCTCTCGCCATATGAAGGTACGTAATGGTCACAGCAACACTATCAAATATGATCACTGTGGTGGTCCAGGTGTTATGGTGGGGGCAGGCACAATGTTGCGTGGGCGTACTGACCACCAAATCTTCGAACACTATACTCTCACCAGTCAGCATTATTGTGACACAGTACTCATTTCCCATGTATGTCTTTTCAGGAATAAGTTTGGCGCTGACTTAATTTTCATGGGTGACAACACATTACCGTGTGGAATACCCCAAGTAGAGGAGCTCTTAGAATGAGAGAATATTTGGGATCAGTCGCACGTCTCCTAAAGTTGGCAATTTCAGTGTCAGTTCAATGCATAAGCTAAGTATGACATCTTACATTTAGAAGCCTAGCTTACATGTCTAGTGCTCAGAAAGTTTGTAAATAGTACAGCTCTGTTAAAAAGTTAGCCACACTGCCACTTTTAATGAATCTTAATGATAATTATCAGGCATCTATCTACAAAATGCAGACAATGACATTATGCTTGTTCCCAACCCCACCTCCAGAGAAGCAAGCTTGTTCTTGAAATATATCACAATGAATAAAAGTTCATCATATCTCGTTTCCTTATATTGACCTCTGCACGATTTAAGGTCCAGTATCCAGCAACGATGACTAATCCTCCGCCCAATGCTCATCACATTGCTTCTCTGTGGCCTAGTGATTAACAAGGGTCCCATCCCTGCTTTTGTATGAGGTGACTTAAATAAACTGTAGGAAACCTATATCAGGATGGCAAGATGAGGATTTGAGCCTTTCAAATGTAGGAGCAGTTTCACATACTAGGACACCATGACTAATCACTGTTAAGAACAGAAAAAAATAACCAGCAAAGGCCAGAAAGAGAAATCTGTAAGACAGATACAGAAAAGAGAAAATAGCACATCTGTGTAAAGGATTAGATTAGATTAGATTTACTTTCATCCCAATTGATCCGTAGTGAGGAGGTACTCCAGGATGTAGAACATGTCAGAAAAACAACAATACATGACAAATATTTACAACTCAAACAAATAAGCTAATGTATCATTCCACAGGTCCCAAGTGGAATGATCATCATTTTTTAATGAAGACTATATGAAAGAATCATTTTACAAATACTAATGCACTGAATTTAAAATAATTTTTTTAAAAAAATTTATTTATAAGGTAATAAACGTGTAATACAACTACTAAAATATTTACAATGAACATATTACTGCACTGAAATGGTGCAGAAGTTAGATTGTACTTACACACACACACACACACACACACACACACACACACACACACACAGATATGCACACTTATTTACAATGAACTCATTCCTGCACTTAAATTGTGCAGAAGTTATATTTTACTTGTATATATATACACACACAAATCACTTGGTTCTACTGAGAAATTCATCAATGGAGTAGAAGGAGTTGGCCACCAATAAATCCTTTAGGCTTCTCTTAAACTGAATTTCATTGGTTGTTAAGCTCTTTATGGCTGCTGGCAAGTTATTGAAAATGTGTGGTCCTGAATAATGCACACCTTTCTGTACAAGGCTAAGTGACTTTAAATCCTTGTGAAGATTATTCTTATTTCTAGTATTGATTCCATGAATTGAACTGTTGGTTTGAAAAAGTGATATATTTTTAATGACAAACTTCATTAAAGAATAAATATATTGGGAAGCAGTAGTTAGTATCCCTAGTTCCCTAAACAGGCTTCTGCAGGATGTTCTTGAATTCACACCACATATAACTCTTACTGCACGTTTTTGTGCCTGGAAAACTTTAGCTTGGCTTGATGAATTACCCCAAAAAATAATCCGATATGACATTATGGAATGAAAGTAAGCATAGTATGCCAGCTTCTTCATTTTTATATCCCCCATGTCTGACACAATTCGCATTGCAAATAGAGATTTGTTAAGACGCTTCAGCAGTTCTGTGGTGTGCTTTTCCCAGTTGAATTTATTATCAAGCTGTAATCACAAGAATTTAATACTGTCCACTTCTTCTATCTGCTTGTCATCATATGTTAGGCATATACTCGTGGGACACCCCTTACAAGTTCTGAACTGCATGTAGTGTGTTTTTTCAAAGTTTTGTGACAAAGAACTGGCTAGGAACCAGTGATTAATGTCCACAAATATTTTATTAGCTGATCTTTCTAAGATTACACTTGATTTGCTATTTATTGCAATGTTCGTATCATCGGCAAACAAAACGAACTTGGCATCTGGTAATGTTACTGATGAAAGGTCATTGATATACACAAGAAATAGTAAGGGCCCTAATATGGAACCCTGTGGGACCGCACGTGTAATTAGTTCCCAGTTGGATGATGCCTGATAGCTTGATACATGTCTCTTTCCTAATAACACTCTTTGTTTCCTGCCAGAGATATAAGATTTGAACCATTTTGCAGCATTTCCTGTTATACTATATGTTGTGACAGTGCCACGACATTCAAAAGTGCCGCTACGTTAGTACGCGAACACGGCGATAGAGGCGCTCCGCAGCTCGGCCGAGCGCGGGAGCGCCACCTGGTTATGAACGGCGCCGGCCGCATGTCACGGCCCGGCAGTCGAATGACAGATACGGAGTTAGTAACATGTAACCCGCTAGTGTTTCTACTTTTGTATCTCCACGCACTTTAGTAGTGATTAAAGGTTATAACACTTTTTGGCGACGAGGTCGGATATTTTTTTTCCTGCGTTGTGGACTTGTGTGTTCGTGTCGGGGCAGACATGGAACAGCTTATGCAAGCGCTTATTGAACAACAAACACAGCTGACGGCTGCTATTCAGGCGTTGTCGACGTCGCTTACTCATCGTCTGTCTTCCTCTTCTCCGCCTCCGTTCCCTCCTTATGACGAGGCCACTGAAGACTGGGAGGATTATGAGAAGCGTTTGCGGCAACACTTCTTGGCTTTCGGCGTTGTCGACGCTCCTATGTGTAAGTCGTTATTTCTATCTTGGATTTCCCCACGGATCTATCAGCTGCTATCTCAGTTAGCCCCTCTGCGGGAACCTGCCTCTCTGTCCTTCCAAGAAATGTGTGACTTATTGTCTAACTATTACCGAAAAAACACCCATGTCGTTGCCGCCCGCGTGGCTTTTTACCGGTGTCGTAAACAGCCCCATCAATCTTACCGGGCTTGGGCGGCGGAACTCCACGGTCTGAGTCGGAAATGTCAGTTTGTCACGGACACTCATCATGAGTCTTACGCTGATTCAATGGTTCGGGACGCTATTTTACGGCTTGCTCCTGATAAAGAAGTTCGGCAACGTGCCTTACAATTGCCAAACCCGTCGTTGTCGGAAGTTCTCAGCATCGCTCAATCCTTTGAAGTGTCTCACGCTGCTGGTGCGCAAATAGACGCGTGGTGTGATGTAGGCGCTGTCCAGACCACTTTCGACGCAGACAATGTGCCTGTTTCACAGGGAAACGACGATGTGGCGGCGGTGCACTCGCGTCAACAACGTCGCGTTGGGCCGTCACGCTCGCAGCGAAAACAGCAACCACAGAAGCAGGTTCGTTCCGCCCTTCCTTCTTGTCCACGTTGTTTCGTACAGCATGACAGAGCCGCGTGTCCAAAACGTTGGGCCACGTGTAATTCATGTAGGAAAAGAGGCCACATTGCTTCTGTGTGTCAGTCCCCTAAAGTTCCTGTCGACGAGGACGAGGCATCGGACATGGATGTTAACTGTGTGCTTTCTCAAACGAATAAGTTGTTTGTTACTGTTCGTGTTCTGGATAAAGACATTCGCATGCAAGTGGACACTGGCTCTGCAGTAACTCTCATTAATTCTCGCACGTATTTGGAGTTGGGCTCCCCTCCCTTGTCTCCCGTTACGCGAAATCTACGAACTTATAATAAGCAGAAAATTCCTATTGTTGGCCAGTTTGATGCTTCCACTGCCTACAAGTCTGTTGTTAGGCCCCTCACGTTTTATGTGGTGGATCATGCGGGCACTGAAAACCTGTTCGGTTATGATGCTTTCCAGTTGTTCGGGTTTTCCATTGATGATGATGTGCACCTCATATCTGAGGACATTCCGTATCCACAGCTGGATGGCTTGTGTTCTGAATTCTCGTCCGTGTTCTCTGCTGGTCTGGGTCGTGCCAAGGAGTTTGAAGCCCACATTACTCTTAAACCTACGGCTCGCCCTAAGTTTTTCCGGGCACGCCCTATTCCAATGGCGTTGCGTGCGCCTGTCAAAGCTGAGATAGACAGGTTAACAGCTTCGGGGATTCTCCTTCCTGTTACCTCCAGCGAATGGGCATCGCCCATCGTGGTGGTTTCTAAACCAAACGGGAGTCTGCGATTGTGTGGTGATTTTAAAGCCACTGTCAACGCTCAAAGCCTCATTGACACTTATCCTCTTCCCCGTCCTGAGGAGTTATTTACCAAGCTCGCTGGGGGCCAGTTCTTTTCCAAACTTGACTTATTGGAGGCGTACCATCAGTTGCCGTTGGATGCATCTTCCAAGGAATTTCTCGTCATCAACACTCCTTGTGGGTTGTATCAGTACCAGCGGTTACCATTTGGCGTCGCTAGCGCGCCGGCCATTTTTCAGCGGTTTTTGGAACAGCTCACGGCTTCCGTTCCCGGCTGCATCAACTACCTGGATGACATTGTTGTCACGGGGGCCTCCACTGAGGAGCACCTTCGCAATTTGCGTTCACTGTTTCGGGTTCTGCATTCAGCAGGGTTGAAGTGCAATCTGGACAAGTCTCAGTTCTTCCAACCCTCCATTGTGTATCTTGGTTTCCACTTGTCCCGTGAGGGTATACGCCCTCTACGACAGCACGTTGCGGCCATTACCGCTCTACCCCGGCCGTCTACGGTCAAAGAACTTCAGGCGTTTCTAGGCAAGGTTGCTTATTATCACAAATTCATTCCCTCCACGGCGGCGGTGGCTCATCCTCTGCATCAGCTGTTACGCAAAAACGTTCCTTTCTGTTGGACCGCCGAGTGTGAGCAGGCTTTTGTCCGCCTGAAGGCTCATTTGCAGTCGGTGCCTTGTCTTGCCACATTCCGTCCGGGTCAGCACTTGGTTCTGGCGACTGACGCGTCACAGTATGGCCTAGGGGCAGTTCTCGCCCATCGGTATGAGGATGGGTCGGAACGACCCATCGCCTACGCTTCCGAGACCCTCAACGATGCCCAACGGCGTTACTCTCAAATAGAAAAGGAGGCGCTCGCTATCATTTATGCTCTGAAAAAGTTCAGCGTTTTTTTGTATGGTTCTAAGTTTCACCTCATCACCGACCACAAGCCGCTGGTCTCTCTGTTCAGCCCCTCGGCGTCGCTTCCGGATAAGGCAGCTCACCGCCTGCAACGTTGGGCCTTATACTTGTCTCGTTTTCACTATGAGATTCACTATCGCCCCACGGCCCAGCACGCCAACGCTGACGCGTTGTCGCGTTTGCCGATGGGCCCCGACCCGGTTTTCGATCGCGATGAACTCCTCTGTTTCCACATTGATGAGGAAGAACGTCGTGCGGTCGAGGGTTTTCCACTTACAGGTTCGCAGGTCGCGTCGGCTACTGCGCGGGATCCGGTCCTGCGTCAGGTGATCAGTTTTGTTCAGCGTGGTTGGCCGGACAGGACCAAGGGCCGGGCGTCGGATCCCCTTCGCAACTACCATGCCTTGCGCCTTCGTCTGTCTGTTCGTGAGGGTGTTGTCCTTCTGGCCACGGATGGCGCATCTCCACGGGTTGTGGTGCCCGCCTCTCTTCGCAAAGCTGTTCTCAAACTATTGCATGGGGGCCATTGGGGGATTTCTCGGACTAAGTCCCTGGCCCGCAGGCACGTTTATTGGCCCGGTATCGATTCGGACATCGCCCACATGGTCGCCGCGTGTGATCAGTGTGTTCAACAACTGGCTGCGCCTCGTACTCTGCCCTCTCCGTGGCCTGATCCGGCGCAGCCGTGGGAACGGGTGCACGCTGACTTTGCCGGCCCCTTCCTCGGCACTTATTGGCTACTGTTGATTGACGCCTTCTCGAAGTTTCCGTTTGTTGTTCGCTGTCCGTCGCCCACCACTGCGGCGACGACGCTGGCTTTGTCAAAAATCTTTGCGCTAGAAGGTCTTCCATCCACGATTGTCACGGACAATGGCCCTCAGTTCTCTTCGCAGGCCTTCCGTGATTTTTGTACTGGACAAGGGATTCATCATGTTACAGCACCGCCCTTCCATCCGCAATCGAATGGGGAGGTCGAGCGCCTTGTCCGCACTTTCAAAAGCCAAATGAAAAAATTCCTTAGTGATTTTTCCACAGATGACGCTCTGTTGCAATTTCTGAGTTCTTATCGCTTCACGCCTCTGGGTGATCGCAGCCCTGCTGAACTCTTGCATGGCCGCCAACCGCGCACCCTACTGCATCTGCTTCACCCTGTCAGGCCTTGTACTGTGTCCCCTAGTGCGGGAAAATACCAGGTGGGCGCCGACGTGTGGGCACGGGGGTATGGATCTCGCCCTAAATGGATTCCAGGGGTGGTCCAGGCTCTTCGCGGCCGCCGGCTTTGTGAAATACGTACGGACGACGGCATGGTTGTTCGCCATTACGACCAGATGCGCCCACGAGTGGTGGCCACGCCGGTACCACCGCCCCTTTTTTCGTCTCCACCAGCCCGAGAAGCCAGTCCTGTCGCTGCTGCCGATCTTCCGGGCGTGTTGCTGCCGCCGCCGTCGCTACCGCTTCCGAGTACGCCGGAACCGGCCCCAGTCGCGACGCCGCCTTCTCCGGGACCCATCTCGCTGGAGCACACCCCCAGGTCCACGACACCTATGGATGCTGCTCCGGAGTTTTCACCCATCATCTCGTCCAGGAGGCACGTTCCACGCGCCAGCTTCCGTCCTGGACATTTTCGACCATACTCTCGTGTTTCTCCGCGGGATCTTCTCGGGACCTCCCAAGAGGCCATGGATGTCTCCGCATTGTCCGTGTCTCCACGAAAGTGAGCGTTTTTTTTTCAAGGGGGGAAAAGTGTTGTGACAGTGCCACGACATTCAAAAGTGCCGCTACGTTAGTACGCGAACACGGCGATAGAGGCGCTCCGCAGCTCGGCCGAGCGCGGGAGCGCCACCTGGTTATGAACGGCCCGGCAGTCGAATGACAGATACGGAGTTAGTTACATGTAACCCGCTAGTGTTTCTACTTTTGTATCTCCACGCACTTTAGTAGTGATTAAAGGTTATAACACTATAATATTCTAATTTACTTAAAAGGATATTGTGATTTACACAGTCAAATGCCTTTGACACATCACAAAATATACCAGTTGCCTGCAATTTTTTATCTAAGGAATTAAGCACATTTTCACTGTAAGTGTAGATAGCCTTCTAGATATCAGAACCCTTTAGAAATCTGAACTGTGACTTTGACAGTATGTTATTTGAGATAAGATGGTTATAAAGCCAATTGTACATTACTTTTTCTAAAATTCTTGAGAATGCAGGTAAAAGTGAAATTGGACGGAAATTTGATGCTATTTCTTTATCTTCCTTCTTAAACAGTGGCTTAACTTCAGCATATTTTAACCATTCAGGAAATATTCCACTGATAAATGACTGGTTACACAGATAGCTTAATATGTTACTTAACTCAGAATCACATTCTTTAATTAGCTTTGTTGATATTTCATCATACCCACTAGATGTTTTTGATTTTAAAGATTTTATGGTGGATATTATTACTGCTGGGGTAGTGAGGGTCAAATTCATACTATGGAAGTTACTTGAAATGTCTGGTCTGAGGTATTCCATAGCAGCATCTACAGAACCTGACAACTCCATCTTTTCAGTAACAGTTATGAAATGTTTGTTAAAAAGTTCTGCAACATTATACACATCTGTCACCAATGTATCATTTACTCTTAATGCTATTTGTCCCTTCTCATGTCTGGTTCTACCAGTCTCCTCCTTCACTATATCCCATATTGTCTTTATTTTGTTATCTGATATGACTATCTTTTCCTTGTAATATATTTGCTTTGATGTCCATATTACAGTCTTTAATATTTTGCAGTATTTCTTGCAATGTGCTATAGCACAACATTGGAACTGTTTCGGATTGACAGATACAGTTTTCTTTTTGTTTTACAAGATGCCCCTATTCCTTGAGTAATCCGCAGCTTCTTTGTAGACTTAGCTCCAACCTTGGTAAGTTTTTGGGGAAAACAGTGTTCGAATAAGGTAAGCACTTTATTACCGAAAGTTCTATATTTTTCATTCATGCCCTGAGCACTGTAAACATCAGTCCAGTGAATGTCTCTGAGGAGTGTCCCAAAATAATCAATCTTTGGCTTATTGATTACCCTCTTGAGCTCAGATTTAACAGATTTTATATCCTGTCCAGTGTTAACATGTAACAGAAGGATCTGCATGTCATGATCTGAGAGGCCATTGACTATTGGTTTTGTAATATAATTTTGTTAGGACTTTTGTATAAAGATATTATCAATGGCTGTTTGTGAGCAATTAGCTACCCTAGTGGGGAACTTTACAGTGGGAATTAAGTTGAATGATAGTGTTACTAACTCAAATAAGTTCTTATTGGTAGAGTCTTTAAGGAAATGAAGAAAGAATTAATTAGAACATCCCATTTTTTCCCCAAGATGATTTTTGATTTTAAATGATATAAATATCATAATGTTATCTACATTTTAATACTTGTATTTATTTATTTCATTAGCAGTTCTTGAATAATTTATTTCATCATTGTATAAGTTCTAAACTGAAGTTATGCCACTACCATATCAACACCAGAGTCTCTGCATGATGTCCACAGGAATTCAAGAACCTGATAAAGTGATAATTACTTTATTTATAAAGGTTTGTTTTGACCACATGAATTTTAGAATGCACCATCACCAGTTTTGGCCATTGCCATCTTCAGATCTGTTACAAATAGAAAAACTGTGGTATAACAACCTGAAGCAATATCTGGGTACATAATTAGTGCCAGTAATGGCCCGGTTGCATCCTGTATTTATATCAGTAACTGTGGTCAGTAGAGGACACTAATACTAGGGTACGTGAGTAACCAGTATCATAAATTCAGTTGTTAATTTATAATACGCATGGTCATTAATTAAAATTACTTAACATTGCAAAATGAGTGTGTGACAATAAAACATGAACTAATTTACAATATGTGGAAATAAAACTCATATTTAAAATCCACGTAAAATGTGTAAAGAGTAATAATATGGAGCTCCTAGCTGGCAAAGTAAATAACACAAAATAGTATAAAATTCAGAATAATAAGTTTAAAAGTAACATCTATAAATTGAAACCTTTCATCACAACAAAACTGTTAAATATAATCATTAAGTGTAGGATAAGTAACAAGACAAAGATTTTATTCATAATCTCAAAAATCAATTACACAATCGAGGTGAAATTTCAGTGACGCTGCCTCGTGGTTTTTGTCTAAGAAGTTTTTGTTTTCCTGAGGTGGAGCTTGTAGAAAAAAGCTGTCTCCTCAAAGCTAGCGCAAGATACACACAACCCCATGCCAAGCGGCTGTGGTACATGACACTGCTCAAACTAGCAGGTTTCTCAATACATCAAAATATGCATTCAAGTTAAAACTCATTGTGTTAATTTAGCAGTAACCCCAGTCACTGTTTTCTATGTAGGTAAAGTTCCATTCTTTCCAATGGGTTCAATAATTGTCCTTTTTGCGCCTTATGCAAGACTTCCATATTATCCTCTATATTTCCTGCCTTATAATTTTCTTTATCCAAATGTATACCAAAAATGCTCTTATTTTGGCTCCACATGTGTTCTCTAACACAAATCTTGAAATTCCTTCATATCTGAATAAAACTTTTCACAGTCTTGATAGCTGGTCCTGCAGTTACCAGATTCTAAATATTATTTGTTGTTGTTGTCGTTGTTGTTGTTATTGTTATTAACTTTGTGGTGTTGCCTAGAACCAACTATACCTTTAATTTCAAATGAAATTTTTGCTTTCATTTTACTGAAGGCATGTGCAATACTGTCCGAAAATGCACCATTGTATGACATAGCAACAAACCTCTTGCCCTCTGGATCTATTTCTCCTTCTTGTCATGTATTTTTGACTTGAGTTTGTTATGAGGGTTCATTACATCACATTCCTTATATCCATCTGTCCCAGCTAAATTCAATTCTTCCACTTCATTGTTATGAGTGGGTGGTAGTTTTAGCATCCTGTTGATCAAGGCTCTAAAGGATGCCCATTTATGCTTTTTAGAGTGACAGCATTTCGCAGTTATAATCATCTCAGTAGCCATTGCTTCCTAAACACACTAATCTTATGTCTTCCATCTTTCAGCAAATTGAGTCCGCCTTGATGCAACACACCTTGTTATTCGTTTATTTCTTTATTCTCCCAAACTAGTTTTGGTGACAAATATGACCATCATCAGTGGGGTTTTTAATCTAAAACATGCAGAAAATAGCATGGTTATACAAACACAGTAGCACATTATTACATTTTTACTATTCGTTTTTTGAATATATAGTTTTCTATGGATACTTTCATACTACCTCATTTATTGTATGTTACAGCATGTTTTAAGAAATTATTGTCACTGTTTGCGACATATTTTCTGTGTGCTTTTTTTTTTGTTGCCGTCTTTTACTCAGTGAGCATCATGTCATCTGCAACCTTGTGAGCAGCTATTAGTAAACAAAATAATAAAATGTGAACTTCATATGTCAGCAATATATACTTGAGGTTTGCTGATAGTACTGTTTTTCTATGCAAACTGTTTTTCTAAGTATATACTGCCTTCAGTCTTAGGTTGCATTCTTGGTTAACTATATAATTGGGATACGAAATACTGTTAATAATTGGCGTGACTGGTTCCCCACCCACTCACCCTTTTGCAATTTAATTTGTAACCAAGGCACTGAAATATACAGATTCATCATTTTTAATCTACAATTCTCTTCCTCATTTGTAAACAAAAAGCTACTGTTTTCAATTTTTTCCTTATTTCTGACTGCAATTTATCACAGGATTTCTCTTGTTCTCATCTATGTTATTATTTGCAAGGAATTTTTCAGTTTCTTTTTTTTTATTTTTTTATTTTTTTTTATCTAGTCATAATTGCAAAATATGACAGCAGCATTCCCTTTGTCAGTTCTCGTAACTACAGTCCTTTCCATTTTTAATTTGTGATTCAGACTTTTAAGTGCTTTTATATGTTTTGCATTATTATGTTTATAACAGATTGCTTTGGGCATATGTTTGTTAGCTTTTGCTGCTATGTCCTTTTGTTTAAATTTATTGATTTTGGCTACGTAACGTGCAACTTTTACTTCTAGATTTTTTTAAATGTCTGGGATCAATTTCGGAGTATTACTAAAATATAGACACTTATTCAGAAGATTCATTTCATTATCTGTATTTTTATGTTCATGAGTGTGACTATCCTGCCCAAAAATTGGTGTCTCACTTCCTATTTTCTGTCTACTATTTGTCTCCAGATATTTAGAATCTGGTGTCTACAGCATCAACTGCCAAGACTGAAAAGCTTTAGATTGGTTGGACAGGAAGAAGTTTCAAGACTCATTTTAGGACAATTATTGACCCTACTGGAGGAAATGGAAATTTACAAACACAGAAAATGTCATTTGGGATTACTTCTGAATGAACAGAATAAGTTTAAGTTGAAAGCTTATTTTGATATATTCAGAAACCTGCTAGTTTGGGCAGTTTTGCATGCCACAGCAGCTCGGCATGGGGTTGTGTGCACTGACCAGCAGCAAAGAGACTAGACCTTCTTCTGCAAGTTCTGTGACAGGAAAACAAAAACTTCTTAGAGAGAAACCACAAGGCATTGCTGCTGAGATTCCACTCTGAATGTGTCGTCAACTAGTGAGATTTTAATTAATAGTCTTCGCCTTGTTAATTATCTTATAATTTTCATTTATGTTTAATTGTTTCACTGGAAATTTTCACCTTGTACAGAGTGCGTTCCATAATTAATGCGACCAATTTTTTTCTGCACCAATGGTACACCACAGCGTGTTTTAACCAGCTGGGCTAAGTGGAGGGGGGTGTTAGCTTCAAAACGCTCTTTGTCTCATTCGGCTTCGAGCTGCCAGAGGGTCAAGACATGCATTTCCCTCCACCCCGTTTTGAGTTTACGTAACACGGCACAATGGATCATTCTGTAAAGCAATGGTACGCTATCAAATTTTTTGTTTAACTTGGGAAGTCCGCCACCGAAACGTTTCCATTACTTCACCATGCCTTTGGGACTGATTGCTTGTCCAAATCACATGATTTCCAATGGCACAAGTCATTCATGGAGGGCCAAGAGGAGATCACTGATGAACCTCGCAGTGGACAGCCATCAACCGCACGAGTCGACGATAATGTGACGCATGTGCACGATTGATTGAACTCTGACAGACGGCTGATCCTTCAATTGATAGCTCAAACTCTAAACATGTCAAAAACAACCGTGATCTGCCTTGTAACGCAAGATTTGAACATGAGAAAGGTGTGTGCAAAACTCATCCCAAAAGTGTTGACCGGCGAAACAAGCACATGCGAGTGCTTCAGTGCCGAGAAATATTGGAAATGTGTGAAAATGGTCCTCATTTTTTAAACTCAGTTATCACTGGTGATGAGTCATGGATTTTTTAGTATGACCGTGAGACAAAAAGGCAGAATACAGAGTGGCAAACCCCATCGTCGCCCCATCCCAAGAAGGCACGCATGAGCAAGTCCAGGATCAAAACCATGCTCATTGTCTTCTTTGAGATCAAAGGCATTGCCCACCACAAATTCGTTCCTACCAGTACTACAGTGAACTCAGTTTTCAGCTTGGAAGTGCTCAAAACACTGAAAAAGGAGTGTCTCGCACTGCCGAAGCGACATCAAGGACATGTGGAAAGTTCACCACAACAGCGCGCCGAGTCACAGGGCCTTCATTGTCTTCGACTTTCTGGCCAGGACCAAGACCCCATTGGTTCCCCAGCCTCCCTACAGTCCTGACCTGGCTCTTGCTAACTTTTTTTTCTTTCCTTGGTTAAAAGGAGTCATGAAAGGAAAACATTGGGACACGATTGAAAGCATCCAGGCACATGTTACATCAGCTCTAAAGGACATTCCGGAAAAGGCATTCCAGGATGCCTTCCAAGCATGGAAACACTGCCTCCAGAAGTCTATCGATGCAAGAGGGTGCTATTTTGAAAATTTTTGATTACTTGTAGGAATATATTCAATAAATGATTTTTTATGAATTTGGTCACATTACTTATGGAACGCACCTTGTACATGTGATCAAAAGTACTGGACACTTGACTGAAAATTACTTACAAGTTCATGGCGGCCTCCCTTCAATATGGTGTTGGCCCAACATTAGCTTTTTCAACAGCTTCCACTCTTACAGACATACGTTCAACTAGGTGCTTGAAGGTTTCTTGGAGAATGGCAGCCCATTCTTCACACAGTGCTGCACTAAGGAGAGGTAACAATGTCAGTCGGTGAGGCCTGGCACGAAGTCGGCATTCCAAAACATCCCAAAAGTGTTCTATAGGATTCAGAACACGACTCTGTGCAGGCCAGTCTATTACTGGGATGCTATTGTCATGTAACCACTCTGCCACAGGCCATGCATTATGAACAGGTGCTTGATTGTGTTGAAAGATGTAATCATCGTCCCCAAATTGCTCTTCAACAGGGGGAAGCAAGAAGGTGCTTAAAACATCAGTCTAGTCCTGTACTGTGATAGTGCCATGCAAAACAACAAGGGGTGCAAGCCCCCTCCATGAAAAACATGACCACAGCATAATACAAGCGCCTCCGAATTTTAGTGTTGGCACTACACACGCTGGCAGATGACGTTCACTGGGCATTCGCCATACTCACACCTTGCCATCGGATCGCCACATTGTGTACCGTGATTCATCACTTCACACAATGTCTTTCCACTGTTCAGTTAACCAACGCTTACTCTCCTTACATAAGCGAGGCGTCGTTTAGCATTTACTGGCGTGATGTGTGGCTTATGAGCAGCTGCTCGACCATGAATTCCAAATTTTCTCACTCCCCACCTAACTGTCATAGTACTTGCAGTGGCTCCTGATGCACTTTGGAATTCCTACAAGACAGTCTGGATAGATATCTGCCTATTACACATTACGACCCTCTTCAACTGTCGGCTGTCTTTGTCAGTTAACAGATGAGATCAGCCTGTATGCTTTTGTGCTGTATATGTCTCTTCACATTTCCACTTCACTATCACATCAAAAACAGTGGACCTGAGGATGTTTTGGAGTGTGGAAACCTCAGGTATGGATGTATGACACAAGTGACACCCAATCACCTGACCGTGTTTGAAGTCCGCGAATTCTGCGGAGCACCCCATTCTGCTCTCTCACGATGTCTAATGACTACTGAGGCCACTGATATGAATTACCTGGCAGTAGGTGGCAGCACAATGCACGAAATATGAAAAACGTGTGTTTTTGGTTGTGTCCGGATACTTTTGATCACATAGTGTACTTCTAACCTTTTTATTCTGAATCTTACACTGTTTTGTGTTATTTAATATGTTGGACTAGGAGCTTCCTATTATTACTTTTTACACATTTCATGTGGAATTTAAGTATGGATTTTACTTCCACATATTGAATGTCAGTTCATGTTTTATTGTCACACACTCGTTTTGTCATATGTAATACTTTCAATTATGACTTGTATATTGTACTTTAATTACTCAATTCATAATACTGGTTACTCGTGTAGCATTAGTGTCCTCGTCTGGCTTCAAGTTATTTGTATACATACAGAATGCACTCGGGCCATTACCAGCACTTATTATGTACCTAGATGTGTCGTATGATGTTGACACATCAAAATATTTTTATGGTATACTTGTATGTTAATCTCATTAGTATATATTTTATTGTTGTAGGAATTGCTTCAGCTAACTGAACTTAGGTTGTTACTCCACAGTTTAATTCTATTTTTAACAGACCTGCAGATGGTAATGGTCAAAACTGGTAATTGTGAACTGTACATTTTACGTGATCAAGCTAGACCTTCACTAATAAACTGCCATAACATGATCATGGATTCATTTACAGATATTATGTCTTTAACTGACAATTACTTCTTCCACTTTTTTGTCTGGGTTTCTATGAGCAAAATATGATTTATAATTAACATAATTTTACAACTAAGTGAGAGTTTACAATCATTATTCATAAGAGAAACCGTACTACATGCTTTTGTTATTACTTTGTACAAAAGTAAGACTTAAGTTTAAATAATCGCAGATCAACTCCTGGTATCACTATGAGCAGACTTAACTTCCATTTAATAGGGAAAATAAGATCACATACTGCAATGAGTAAAATGCTGGTGAACCTATTTTGCATGACACATTTCAGAGATTAGTCTCATCACCACATACGTATCTCTCATATGTACCTACCACATAAGTATCTCTCATATGTACCTCATGAAACTAACACAATACAGCATACCAGTTTCCAGAATACGGTGTGTTCTTAAGCTACTGAGTTCAACAGTCATAGCAGACTTAGCCTACAAAGTATAGTTTCAAATCAAGTTCTGAGTGACTGACAATGTTATAACTACAGTTCAGAGAGCATATGGCAATACAACCAATTCAACATACACAATACCATATCATTTATATCACTAGCACATAGAAAGCTCTGACCAAAATAACGTACACAACACAATAAAGAAAGCCTAAAAGTGATAATATTAATCGACATAGTGAACAGTACCTCAAAGAAATACCACAAAGTGTTTCTCATCCATAAACTATATTTTTTTCAGCTAGGTAATGAAGATTGGTCCCTATGTTATGGACTAAATGATAATATACTTATTTTCATCAAAACTTCAATATCAAAGTCAGACTTACAGGGAAAAAATGTAAATAATATTAGTACAAACCGTGAGTTTGTTCTCTGTAAGAGCTTGTAGGAAGTGAGAAGCTCGATCTTTATTGTGATGTGGCAGCCCACAATAAACATTATGAGACTCTGTGGGAGTTGTCACAGTTGTAGAACTAGTGCTTCTCGCTTCTCCTTTTTCTTCCTCATATGGATTAGAAGGACGCAAATCCTGCGGTCCTGCTCTCAAAAAGGGTGCATTAAGCCATCGTTGAGCATCATCTTCTGCAGGTTGCAGTGGTGTGCTTAAGAAAAGTCTGTGGGCATGAAGACCGAGGATATACCCGACGCTTCTTTCTACATCCATCAATGGTAAAACAACATTATTTATGTCAGAAACCTGAAAATATAGATTGTATAAAGATGGTGATGCAAAATAATACGCATTGTCAAATTATGAGGCTTATCAAATGCTTATAAAACCTGCAGTAACTCCTGGTCAGGTTCCATGTAATAACCAATTAGGAAGGATGAAATGGCTTCCTTAGCTGACTGCGAATGACACACTGAATCAATTGCTTGAGTAATATCACGGCCAGAATATTTTGTAAATAAGTTGCTTCCACACTGAGAGAGAGACCTATAAAATTTAAAATTAATTGATATATTCAACAAACAGACCAAAAATGAAAAACAATTCATCTAAAATACTTCAAAGAAATAAGCAGCAATAAGTTATATTATCCACATATTGTAATTATATTTCTGAAAACCTACAAATTTCTGATTGACATGGGGCTGTGGTTACATCAACCTCTTCTCTTTACCCTTTCTCCAGAGCTGGTATTCAAGCAGCATAGCACAAGAGCTTCTATAGAGCTTCGGAGTTATGAAGGGAAACAAGTGACAAGTTGAAATTTTGAGTTTATCCATTGAGAACGACGGGTCTGCATCACTGATAATTCATGACCAAAGAATTGGCAGGGATCCATGTATAAGACTCATCGTAGCACACAATTTTATTTTATCACAAATGTTCTTAATCCACTTGAAATCAATTATAAAATTAATATGAATGGATGTAAAATCCAAGATAAAATATAAGTGCATTCTGTAGCAAGTTCATTTAGTAAGCAAGAGAGCTCAATAAATGCAATGACCCAGATTCTAAATGAAAGGCGTCGTGTATTCCAGAGCAGCTGACTGTTAAAATTCTGAAAGTGTATGTTATAGTAACAGTAGAGCAACATACTACTTCCTCCTACATGTCTCGCAACTGACCGTAACAAGAAAATCAGAAAAATCAGAACACATGTAGAAGCTTACTGATAGTCTTTGTTCCCATCTACCATTTGCATAGGGAACAGGGAAGGGAAGAAATAGCCTATAGTGGTACCAGAATCATCCTCTGCCATACCCTGTAACGTGGCTCGCACCGTATAGATGTACATGTGTATAAAGCCAGATGTCTACTCAACAGTTAGAAGGGGTGCTGAGCAAAACACAGACATGTAGAAAGATGGACAACTGCTTAGAAGACACCCCTTCACACACACACACACAAACAAACAAACAAACTGTTCATGTGTATGTGAGCTCTGAAGCAGATTTTCTGTCCAAAATCTATGCATTTTTACATGCCTGGACATTTCTCAACCTATTCTCAAAACATCAGTTTGGTAGACACTAAATATAATTGAAGTTTGCGTTATTTCGGAAACATTTGATTTTATTTCTCTTTGCAGCTCCATACGTAACAAATCAAAAGATCTGTTTACATTACTTACTTAGCTAGTTTAACTTATGTAACTAGCATGTAAATAAATAAAAACGAAATTAAAATTAAAAAATGGAAGTTTGAGAGCTAAGAAAATGTTCCATTCATTCAATCAGTGGCAAAGTATGTCTAGCAAAGCCTCTGCATCTGTAACTAGCAATTCCATCACATCTGCATATTGTACACGAATAACATTATTATTGTCTTTCCATCTCACATAACCCCACCCTTGTGAACTCCCTATAACCCCCTTTTTCCTCAATAAATAATACTTGAGAAATTGCTTCCCTTCACATTTTGAGCCTGAAGTGGGAATTTTGTAAGTAATTCATGCCCAGGTTCTGCTAATGCTACACTGTTCAGGCTGCCTTGATGGGCTTCAAGTGTCTACCCAGTTTCAGAGCACACACACACGGTCTTAGAATTTACAGGTATAAATGAATAGCATGTTTTATAGGATCACATCAACACCTTATGGAATAGTTTTCACATTCCCTGCAGCATTTGGTAGATTGCAGTATTTTTTTCAGTAATTATGTCATTTTTGGTTGATGATGAAGTGAGTGCATTGGATTATGAAGAGTGGGGGGTGGGAATCATTAAATTTGATGTACTTCACATTTTAATTTATTTGTTTTAATATTTTTACTGTGACTTTTTCTCAAATTTAAAGAAAGCTTCTACGGGGCAATTTTTTTAGCAGGTGCATATTATACTTTTAACAGATCAAAGAAGTTTCTCCCTTTCAAATACATCTTTATAGATAAAGAAAGAAATATGAATACTTAAAATATGGTTTAAATTCCACGAATTACGTCATTTGCAAGCTACAAAGCTCCACACTTATGTAGCTTATATAGCCACACACCTTGTTTGAATAAACACACTCACAAACAACTTAATTAGAAACTGTTGCTACGTCAAACAGTGAGCACTACTACTGCGATAGTGAATGGAAGAGTTTTGCATGTCATATGACTGGGCGTAGCACTACTTGTGCTAGTTATTAATGAAACAGTGGAGTACAGAATGAGTAAGACACACAACATCAGTGCATCTGATAACGAGTGTCCACCATATGGGAAAATCCATCTTCAAGGTCACACAGGCACTCTGCTATTCAAATGGAACTATGCCAAGGGTATAAAATGAGTGCCTCAATTTGTGGAAAAATGCTGCTGCCAGAGCCAGCTGCCATCAGAAATAATGTGTTGATCACAGGGAAGTAAGGGAGATTAAGATTTGATGTCCTGTTAATGATGAGGTCATTATAGGAGGATAACCCCAGATTGCAGAAGACTGGGGAAGGAAATAAACCATGCATAGTCCAATGGAACCATCTCAGCTTTTGCTTTAAGGGTTTGGGGAAACCATAGAAAAATCAAATCTGGGAGGTCAAAGAGAAATTTGCACCTCTGTCCTCCTAAATGTGAACTTATTGTTTTAGGACTGTTCGCCCTTCCTCAGTTTGATTACAGGGGTTGTTGCCAATTATCACAGATTGTAACAGTAGGCAGACAACCCACACTGCAGCATAAAACCCAGCAATTCATTTCTAGGCAACACCACCTCCCCATAAGTGTACTCTGCTCCCTGGATGCTGCAGGGGTCAAAGATAAATGTGGCTGCAGGAACACAGCCATGCAACCTTAGAGCATAGAAGGAGGTCACCTGGACTGATGATTTGTAGTGAAAGTTGGCAATCACTGATGATAGGGTGTGAGTATATTGAAAACTACATGAGGTGATGTATTTCAACTGCCAAATGGCCACTTTTAAAGCAGGTGGTGCTGGTGTTCTTGTGTGGAGAATTATTAACAATAAGGATCCCAGGACAGATCCTTGGGGCAAGCCTCTTGTAGCGTATAGGAATCCAGAGCTCATATCGTTAAAGTGGACCTTCTGCTTCTTATTGTCGAGACACGATGCTATAAGAGTGAGCTCTGTATCTCGAATGCCATAGCACCTCAGTTTATCAATTAGAATCAGATGGCTCACACAGTCAAATGCCGTCCGCCGCTCGTGGTCTCGCGGTAGCGTTCTCGCTTCCCGAGCACGGGGTCCCGGGTTCGATTCCCGGCGGGGTCAGGGATTTTCACCTGCCTCGAGATGACTGGGTGTCTGTGTTGTCCTCATCATTTCATCATCATCCAGGACAGTGGCGAAATTGGACTGAGCAAAGATTGGATACTTGTACGGGCGCTGATAACCACGCAGTTGAGCGCCCCACAAACCAAACATCATCATCACAGTCAAATGCCTTGCCTTGCTCAGGTCAATTAGCAAGGCATCAACAAATGACTATTGCCTAAACGACATTTTCAACAGCCTTCATTGTTGATGAGTTTTCCCTGATGCCATACTGAGTGTCAGAGTTCCAAAGCAGGTGAAATGTTTATAAATTAGTTGATATATGTAACATTCTATTTTCAAAGGTATTGGTACAAGAGAAATGGGATAGTAGTTATCAACACATGACTTCTTGTTTACGTAGAGGGACAACTAATGTTATCTTTAACTGGGTCATAAAAAACTACTTATACAAAATCGAATTTGTTAGTACACAAAGCAGTTGCAATATAATGCCCACTATCTTTTTAATAACAAAATTTGACAGGCTATACAAGTTTAGCGATTTCGAGTTGCTGAATTTTGCTGTAGCTACTGCAACATCAGTGAATGTACAGGTTTCAGGCTTGTTGTGTGATATGAGTAACTTTATTTTTTATGCCTATTTATTAATGCCTGACTTATGGTTCTCATTTCATTGAGCTGGGTGTTCTTTGTTATCTGAATTAATAAAGAACTTATTCATTTCGTCAAGTGCGATACTGGTAGTATCACAAGTGGCTCTACTAGTGTTACACAGTTCTGATTTGATAAATCTACAAGCAGCCTTTGTTTTGCACTTGCTGGATATAGTTATCATTTACCATTTATTTCTGTTATATAATTTCTAATCTGTATCTCTTCTTCAGTTGAAAGTACTGAAGCCTGTCTTCTTCACTGTTCTTTGATCTGTTGTAGAGACTGATGACTTGTGTTCTTAATTTTTTGAGGTCAAGTGTCAACCATCACTGTAAACTTCTATGATAACTTTTTCTTGGTTTCCCCTTATGTCTTTTAAATACTTTAGGATAGCACTTATTACCTATATTGGAAACAAGAATGACAAAGCTGCTAAAAGCTTCATCAACATTTGTAAATTGAGACATGAAGTTGAACCATTCTATCGCACACCTGTCATCTGGAAACACTGATATGAGTATCATTAACAATTCTAATGTATTTTGGTTGTTCACATTGGTCTGTGTGATTTTTTCCAGCAATTTTAATCATAGTACTTCATGATCTGGAGGACACACATAATTAAAGAGCCTTCTTTTATCCATATATCTTTCTGCATTTGTTACAACATTGTGAAGAGATGATAAATTATCTTGTTGGCTTGTTACTTGCACAAAACAAATTGTGTAACTGGAGGACATTAAGCAAGTGCAAGGGTTTAGTTATTGTAACCTTAGCGTCAATATTAATATCCCCAACCTTGAAAATTTTATGTTAATTGTATTTTTGCAAATGGGAGAGTGTTCCATCTTGTACCTCTGTAAAGACATCAAGGAATACGGTATTCACACACTACAATAAGTTTGGAGCCTGACAATAATACAGCAACTGCCTCAAATAGACTCTCAATGCAGAAATTATTGATGTCAAGATTAGTGTATTTTGCTGAAAGATCATTGCTAACATATATCGACGTACCACCATAGTTGTTCAGACTAGTTATACGCAAAAATAGCTTGATAGCTTGTACAAATATAATTGATTCTCATTTTGCCAATGTTCATTAATATGTAGAATTGAGGTCTTTCTTTCTTTCAGTAGAATACTAGGATCATCTACCTTATTTTTTACAGATCTGATGCTGTCATGCAAAAATATCATGGAGTTATTACAAGATAGTGAGAGGTTTGTGCTGTTTGAATGCAATTCACTTTGTACTGTACTTTGCCAACACAGTCTCCACCCTTCCCAAATAAGTTTTGTGGCGAGATTGTTGATCGCATCCTAACATTATTTTCTGTGTATTTAGTATGTAGGCTTGTTTACTATTATACAAACCCCTTTCTTGATTACTATATGTTTACCCAGTCCATTTAAATGTAAACCATGCTCAGTATAAAATCTGCATGCTATTCCATTTACATTTATCATACTACCATTTCTGAAGTGTTCACATATATTTTCGAACTGTTGGTTTACTGCACTTATTTCTTGGTGACCACAGTGGCAGATCATAACGGTGTGGAATGTTGAAAACTACGACACTGGTATGTGTCAGCAGACCCAAACATTTCTTCATTTCCTGAGTGGCTACGGATGTTTCATTATTATAAACATCATTCGAGTCTCTGAATGGCATAATGAAACCATTGGGAGACAGCATATCTATTTCTGACGGTTTTGCAAGTTTATTAATCTCTGAAAATGCCACACCAGGCTTCATGAATGCTGTTAGGTGTCTCAAGTCAATTGTTTCTGAGTGTTTACATAGAAGCACTTCTGTATTATGCAAATACATTGTACTTTCTTATATAATACATCACACTTTATGGCCGTCTATAGAAAGTAATTCTAAAAAGTTGGAACAGATTGCAGATCAATCTCTCTTCTGGGCAGTAACATTGAAATAGGCGATGTTAACATTTCAAAACTAAACATCTCTCTTATACTGTTATGAAGTAACAGCTTAATTGAAAATCAGGTACTATAAAGAAAACTATTCACTGAACTTATTCTGTTTTGCAAGGTTGTTATGCTACAGTATGGTGGATACTAAAAGCACATAGGACCATTTATTTTAGTTTTCATCATTTTTTCCTCTACTCTCACAGCTTCTTCAGATATTGAAGACAAATGTGTTTACTAGGAACTTTTTCCATACTCACCCAAAATCCTGAATATCATACACTTTTTTGTCAATGACAATCCATAAGCCACCATCACGATTATGGTTTTCCAAGTCAGCTTTTCTGATAAGAGCTAGATCCTCATGACATCTCTGTGCAGTAAGAGAATTTTCTGGAACTGTAAATAAAAATGAATTATAAATTAGTCATAAAAAATTTATCTTAAACACCTGCATTATAAAGTAAGTAACAGTGCATACCAATTATTCCTGGCCAGGACAGATCTTCTCCATCTTCTTTATCAAACCCAGGTGTAAACCGATTAAATTTATCAAGTGTATCTAGTAATGGTATTAATGTCTGTGTCCAGTTTACATGCAGAAGAAGCAATGGCATTTCCAGTTCGAGGAGGATAAGGCACACCAGAAGCTCCGGAAGAAGAACATCTGTTGAACAGCACACAGCTATTGCAGTACACAATCCAAAAACTTCTTAATTATACAACGAGTTTCAAAAGAAAATAAAGAAATATTGTAGTGTTACTACAACTGTAGTCCCGTGATGTCCAAGAACCAGATCCACCAGAATAAATTTATATATTATCTTGCAGCTAGTGTGAGCCCCAATATTATGTCACAATATGACAGTTTCTAATTTTATGAAGAACATTCAATGTGTTGGCAACCTCTAATGTTATGATAAGGATGTAACATGGTGAGATGAAGATCAGTTAAACTGACTTTTGAGCTCCATTACTTTAGCACAACACTTGTAGTAGACAACTTGTAGGTTATACAGCACACTAACTGTCATGCACCCACAGGATGTCATTCAAGGTGTATGTTATCCGGACACTAATTACTGCAGTACGAATAACTGACACGTTACATTAAAATTTCTGGGCATATCTCACAGTCACATAGCTGCCCAAAAGGAGTAAACAAATCAATAAAATGGATGTCAAAATTGATTTCAGGAACATTTTTGTGCATTATTTGCTCAGAATCAATAACCCTCATTCTAGTTCCAAGTTTACGTCATCCACATTCTTTTATGGTTGGCGGACACTGTGTTGTGTAACCTTGCTTTCGATCCAGAGGGAAAATGGAGCATCTCTGGTGTTGACGGTGAAGTTTTACTGCATTTTATCCTTTCATGTAGAGCAGATATGCATGTTTTATCAGGTATCAGTTGATGTAAATAAAGTGTATTCTCATACCGTATATTGTCATTTATACTGAACCTAAACCGTACAGATCTACATTGGTGACCCGCGACAACTGCAAATTATGGGCAATCATTTGGCATATTGACATACAGAAAATTATCCATTAATGTCATGTTCCAGTAACTTTTGACAAATTTCAGCATTAACTCTCTCAACCAAGCAGTAACTAAATTTTTATACTGAAATCTTCATTTTTTACTGCTCAGTAAGTACATACTGACAAATATATTTTTACTGGTGTTTGAGCTTCAACAAAGCTCCATACATCCAGAGTTAAGTCCAAGTAAGTGCCTGAAACTCGGTTCAGCACACTGAAGTTGAAGATATTTTAAACTCAACTAAAGAAATACATTTTGCATTGGATTTAAAGAGGCCAGTCATACCAGTCAGCACATTAATTACTATAAACACAGCCTACCATTCATATATAGTAAGTTAAATAATCCAAAAAGATTTAAACCACGAAGACTGAAGTTAAAGGTCATTAGAAGCTATCATATAGTGCACTATAGCATATTACTACTGAAGATAACCAACCCTATTTCCTAGCACACCAATCTTACTTCATGACATTGAGTTACAGGAAAATACCAGCTACATGTTGTACACACTATAGGAAATGTTGATTTTTCTAGATTTTACTTGAAGAGTACATGTGACAATCAAACCTAAGTAATGTGTATCTGAAGCCTTCATTTATTTATGAAGCTCACACAAAAATATATGAAATTGCTTGCATTACTAAGGAATTATATGTCGTGTGTATCACTACCTTATTGTTTTTTGACCTCAATTTTTGTCCCTACAATGACCCACGTTTAGTTAAAATTAAACAGTTCAAAGGGTGTAATGTAAAAGAAATGAGAATGATAGTGCAAAATTGTGTAATCTTCTTATCTGTTCAGTTAGCAGTGACTGTTTTCAGAATACAAACCATTTGAGTCAACTCACAAACTGTTGCTTTCACAGCTCAAAGAATTTATGCACAACATTTTGCATTAAGCTGTGTGGAAGCTACACTGTTTTCACCTTTCAGTCAAGTAGAAGACTACATCTGTAGTCTACTGACAATGCATTGACTGATTTTGATGAAACTTATCACAAAGGAAGTCCACAGTTCAAGTTTCTTTAGTAATTCAAAAACTCTTGTACTTTTTGTCAGGCCTTGTATACTGTCTACTATGTTCCAGTAATAATCTCAAACATTGCTCTAAATTTTTACATTTCATAATACTACTCACTAATCCATTAGTAGCTAAATATATGAATAGAAGCTACTTACCAACAAAGTCACCCTTTAGAATAGATGCTATGTGTGGAAAATGTTTATTATTGTTTGATGTCAAACTTGATGCCAAAGGAAGAATGTCATTCACATGGTTGCACAAGATAGATAGATATTTTGAAAGTAAAGACTCAGCACCCAAAACATCTGTATCTGAAAAGTAAGTCACAATCAAAAAACTACATAATCTTTAAAGCACCCAAAGCTGACTGGATATTACAGTTTAAATATAAATAACAACAGTCTTAAAGGCAGTCCAACTAACATGGCACAGTAAGGATAATTAAATGGATAAAAAAACATCTGGAAAATAAACAAAGGATTGTTCAAAACAAAAAAAGTATCTTCTCCAGAGTCAGAAACATTAAGAAATTTGAGGTAACATGCACAAATGTGTAAAGACAAGAACAGATTAGCCAGAATCTGGCATTGAAAGGAGCTAACAAATTGAATGACAGCAAGTTATAGAAAAAAAGACAATTTCCTCATTTATTTTTTTGTTTAACTCTGAACACAGAACTTTGCCATTCTATCACCATAATGATAATTTGGTTGTGGGTGGGTCTGATAACCTTCACATAGTATTCTATATACAATGTTGTCTGAATCATCAGAGTATGTTAAATGAAAAATATTGTACCTTTCTTTAAATAAAACATTCAATTTCCTCTCCTTTTTTCATGGAACTTGACATAAACATCATTTAAATTTGATATTTCATTTCCATGGGTATATTGCTGCTTCAGACCATTTAAATCGTAAGCACAGGAGACAAAGGATGCATAAGGCATAATGACAGTCAATTCAAAATTCATCAGAGAAATTTCTCAGCCATTTGAAATAAAAACTGGTTTAAAATGAGGGAATGACTTATCATCCTTCCTGTTTAGCATTTTGAGACCCCAAGACCAAGATCAGCTCACTTCCATTCATTCACAGTATTTCCACTGCACTCACTGCTTCTACTTGCATTGGACATGCTCTGAACTTATTTCTATATATTGTTGCCATTACGTGGATGTTTCTGAAAATATCTCAGCATTCTCAAAAGACCATACACACTTATTTGAAAACATTGCACTGACACATGATGCTGTAGTTTCAGCAGGTTTCTCGTTGTGCTTACAATGTGTTTTCCAATAAAAACTTGTTGATATTTTTGACCAACACTGAGACTGTGAAGCTCTTGGATGAACCATTTGAATATTCTGGTTCTGAAATGGGCATCTGTTTATGCATATTTTGGTTTTGAATCAGATTCAAAAAAATTGTTCAAATGGCTCTCAGCACTATGGGACTTAACATCTGAGGTCATCAGTCCCCTAGAACTTAGAACTACTTAAACCTAAATAATCTAAGGACATCACACACATCCATGTCCGAAGCAGGATTCGAACTGCGACCGTAGCGGTCGCGCGGTTCCAGGCTGAAGCACCTAGAACTGCTCGGCCACACCAGCTGGCTGAATCAGATTCATGTACACAAACAATATTATTTAGATATTATCATTCCACAGCTTTACATTATTTCACTTGAGAAAGAAGCTGCACGTGTTACATTTCCATTATGTTTTCAGAGAAAATTGCACCTTCAAGTGGATAATATAGGTCCTAACAACCTAGTTAGAGAGAAACCATTATACTCTTGCAAAATTTTCATATGCTGAGCTAGAATGGATGACATGAGACAAACAACCATCAGTACCTAAATTCAAAGAAAAAGACAGTTAACGGGCAGAAGTGGGTGACAGCAGCAGTCCTTCTGTATTATTGTTAAATATGACAATAAAAAATGACACAGGAGAAACTTTCTACTTTAATCATGTGTTTTTTATCTTTGTAAATAAAGTTATGACAATGAAATGGCAGGTACTTAGAGAGATACAAAAAAATCTGGGATCCTGCAACATGCATGCCACAAAAGGCTCAGGACTCAAAGTGTTGGTTGAGTTTTAGAAAAAACTGTAAGCATCTGATATTTGGAACTAAAAAATATCACAAGACTGAACCAATAATTCTAGGAAAGAAGTCAAACGGAATTAAGGTAAACTGCCTAGCTTCTGATGACAATTTTGCAATACTTTCAGAAAATCTGACAGAAGCAGTTACTCAAATAAATATTCTGGAAAAAATAGCCAATAGAATTCATGTCAGGGTTAAGTGGGACTAAATACAGAGACTTGGAAGGCAGATTACTAGAAATATAGTGGGTGTAATAAAAACAAAAGAGGATTGAAAAGTGAGAAGTAATACACAGCTCTGCCAGATTATACACCAGAAGTAATGGCAAAGCATAGGTTAATCTTCTATAGGCACCTCTACCATATGAATGAGAACAAGCCAAGACAATAAATCATTTTGTAGTTCTGGAAAAATGAAATCAGCAATGGCATAGCAATGATTACAGAAATAAGAAAGGAACTAAAAGGAATCAGAAATAACAAAAAGGAATCAGAAATAACAAAAAGGAATCAGAAATAACAAAAAGAAGCTATTAAAAGCATAAAATAAAAATTTATACATAAAAAATTTTAAAAATCATGAATAAAGTGGATAGAAGAAAGAGACAGACAATCTGGGTAGAAGATTAAGGCGTACTGAAAAAACAGGAAACAACAAAGAAAGAAGAGGGGCCGAAGGAGTTATGTGATACCAGTTGGTCAATATGAAGATAAAAAATACACAAGATGGATAATGGCCAATTTCAATCATAAAACTTTTTGTACTGATGCATAATCCATCTTCAACTGTGTAGTTTCATCCTCTGATGCTCCTTAATGTCAGAATACAGAAATTTAAAGTACCATGCAGGATCAAGAATGTATTGCCTCCAACTTCTGATGATAATTTGTAAATGATGCAAGAGTGGGATGGGTTGCAAGTGTCAGAAGTGAGGTCAGTTTGAAATGAAAAGAGAGAATTGAAGTATTCTCACTGACAGTATACAGAAAGACACTCAGACACTCACCCTGGAGAGGGGGGGGGGGGGGGGAGGGGGGGGGGGGCGACGTCACATGATGGCTACCAGTCTAGGAGTTGGAGCCTAAACAATGAGAAATAGGGAACAGGGGAGGTGGTGGTTCAGACTCAATGAGACTGGTGGCAACAGGCCTTCTGCTCTGACTGGAGTCTGAAAACCAAAGAAAGTATGCCCCATTCAACAGCTGGAACTGAAGAGAGCATAACAACTGCTCTCTATGCCCCAGGACCCTCCAGTGGCCATCCATGTGATGCACCTCCTGTATCACATGTCTCACGACTGGAGGGTCCTGGGCAAGGACCAGGAAAAGTGGCGTGATGTTGTATTCAGAAACTTTTACTGAAATGAGCCACCTCTGGCCGGAAAGGGCAGGATGGCAGGCACGCAGGCACTGGTAAAATTCTACTGGGAGAACATCTGAAAAATATTGTATATACCTTTATATTTTTTTCACTAAATTCCTTAAACTGGGTAGCCATAATGAGCAATATGTTGTTACTGTAAGAAGTACGCAAAGATACACCCAAGTCATCTGAAAAGGATTGTGCAGTAATATAAATATACTTTTCCACTGAAGGAAGCTTTTATTTACTACTGGATAACCAAGGGTTTTCTCTTTGTTAAAAATCAACTAAAATTGTTATGGAAGAGGAAAGAGGGAAAGATGGAAGATTATGGTTTAATGAAGATAATGGGAGCATGAGCTTCAATTGGACATGAATGTGACAGGTAATGAGTCATGTCTTTTGCTACAATGATGATGATAATGATGATGATGATGATAATTCCTTAATCACATTATATGATTTAAGCAAAGCATAGAATACATAAATCTGAATGCCCTGATGGCCATCCTCCCACAAAAATTAAAAATAAAAAGGATGACAAAAAAATTTGTTTATGTGTGATATGGCATAGGTGGTTAATAGAAAGTCATTGAACCACCAACTTTCACCTGTAATAAGCTCCAAATAATGTGCATTTTTATATTACATAAATGCAGATCAAAAGAAGACATAAAATCTGTGTAAGAGGCCATGATCGTTTTGACTTTATTTTACTAATAATGTAGGTCACCAATAAATTTGTTTATTCCATTTTATCTGCATTATGACCAGGTGAACATAAAGCTGTTTAGTTTGATGAATAATTGGAAGTTTTTGTTTGTTTTCTATTGTATACTGTAAAATTGCTTCCATTGTCATTAGTGTGGGAGGTGGCACATTAAAATATTGTTTCCAACTGTACAGTTGGCAACAGTAAACACAGGAAATACACACATGTTCATCACACAATGAGAAGTGCAAGGAAGTGTTGTAATAAATGTGGGTGAAAAAACACCGTAAACTGGCCAGCTGGAGTATAGGGACCATGAATATATCTCCAGGACCGCACACATGGACTAACAACATTGGAAATTGCCACTGAAGGTGCTTCATAAATAAAAGAAGTGGAATGTGTACACAAAAAAACAAACTGCCTTTCATTGAGATGCAAAGACTGAACATACCTCCATGAATAATCGATGCCTTGTTAGAATTAAGGATTAGCATTCATTTTAGAAAAAGCACTTAAGCATTGTTTAGTATCAAATAACAATCTTTAAAACCTAGAACATGGATGGAGGCCTACATGAAAAATAAGAATCTTCTTTAGAAATTTCTGGCATACTATTGTTGTTTTAAACCATTATGATCACAGATGGAAACAGAAAAGGAGGGGGAAGGGGAGGGAGAGAGGGAAGGGGGGAGTGAGAGAGGGAAGGGATGAGGGAGGGGGGGGGGAGAGATAGAGATAGATAGAGAGATAGAGAGATAGAGAGAGAGAGAGAGAGAGAGAGAGAGAGAGAGAGAGAGAGACCATAAGCAGCTATCATCTATAAGGGACAGTGAACAATGAGACTCTGGAGTGACTCCATTCAAAAGTAATCACTGCACAAAATAAGACATTTACCCCACTGGGAGATGCATTGATCAGTTCCTGTTTCATAGAACATGCTCGGCTGCCGATGGCTCCACACCTCCATCCACTCTTGCACTTCCTTGTCTGACTGAAGCAGATGTCCATGCACCTCTTCCCTCAGGTCACCAAGGATATGAAAATTACATGGTGAGAGATCCAAGCTGTACAGAGGACATTGGAGTGTTTCCCAATCAAATCGCTGAAGCGTAGCCTTTGTCTGATTGGCAGTGTGGGGACAGGTGTTATTGTGCATCAGGATGATTTCAGCCAATAGTATTCCTGGCCGTTCTGACTTAGCGGCACATCGCAGTTTCTGCAAAGTGTCTGCATAGCGCTGCACATTGATCATGGTTCCATGCTTGAGGGACTCTATGAGCGAACGGCCCCTACAGTTGTAGGAGGAGGTCATCGTGACCTTCCTGGAACTTGTGTGAACAGCTTTGGATTTCTTTGGCGGTGAGGAAGTGGGATGTTTCCACTGCTGACTTTGGTGTTTTGTCCTTGGATTGTCAGAATGCTGTTGGATGGACTCATCCTGTTGGGTAATAACACCCACACCCAAACTAACAATTGGACACAGGCTATGCTTCTGCGTTTGGTTGAAAAACACTGCAACATCACAGAAATACAGTTGTGGAAGTCAGTGTCAGTCATATGAGGAAGTGCAAGAGTGGGTGCAGGTGTGGAGCTGTCAGTGGCAGATGGCATTCTATGAAACAGGAATTAATAGTCTTGTCTCCCAGTCGGATGAAAGTCTTAATGCGTGTAGTGATTACTTTTGAATGGAACCATTCCATGGTCCCATTGTGGCGGACATTCAGTTTTCATTTGATTGGCCCTCGTACTAGAAATGGTGCAGCATATGAAATACAACAAAGTAGAATATATATTCAATATAAAATACAGAAGATCACTAAATAAATACCTGGGTCATCATTCAAAGATTTTCCTTGACTACTGCAATAAATATGAGATATCAGCAGCCTCTGAAAACGCAAGAGCAAATTCAGGCTAGGTGATCTCTCATGTTTCTCTCTTGACTCACTCCTGGACGAAGATGTGAATGTGTTCAGTGAATTCAGTTTTAGTTGTGTAGCTGAGGATCCATTTCTGAAATCAAGATCATCGAAATAAAAGATGTGGAAAAAAAAAAGGAAAATCTTTATACAAAAAAATAAATTAAAAACAGACAAGCAACTACTCATGCACAAATGAAAAGAGGAAGAAATATATAGGAAAATGTATACAAAGATCAGGTAACATCAGGTTTTTACCTTCCAAAAAACAAACACACACACACACACACACACACACACACACACACACACACACAGAGAGAGAGAGAGAGAGAGAGAGAGAGAGAGAGAGAGAATATGTGCCAATTTCCACAGTGACACGATATTCTAACCATTCATACACGGTCTTCATGGCTTTATAGCAAACAGACATCGAGTGATGAGGGATATGAGAGTGTCAGTACAGAAGGGAGTAGGGAAGTATGAAATGAAGCAGGCAAATTGTGAGACAAAGAAAAGGGTGTGAAATGTCAGGATGAGGGAGTATGGTGAGCATGTGACATTACAGAGGATGAGGTCAGACTGGTATGTATTGTCCAGAGATTGGTACTACTTGAGGTTTCTCTCTTAAAAATTGAAGGAACATGGGATAGGCTAAAGGGGAATCTCTCAGCTGTCCAGATACATTGCTGGAGGAGATGTAAATGTTGTAGGCACTGAAACAGCTGTTGATGCTATCAGTGTTGTGGTATACTATGTTCAGCAACAGTGTTGCCAAGCTTCCAGTTAGCCACAGTTTGGTACTTGGCAGATGGATAGTTGTCATAGTTGCATAGATTGCTACAGAGTAGTTACTTCAGCTGGCAGATAATGAAGCTGCTTTCATACATAGGATAGGAAATGCTTGTGACAGGATTACAGTAAGAGGTGATAAAAGGGGAGCACAGTAGAGGTATTACGCATTGGTCATCCACAAGGGAATAACTTGTGCAGTAGCTGTAAGTGGCATAAGAGTGTAATAGAATATTGCATAAGTTGGTATGGTGACAGTACCCCTTCTTGGGGTACAGAAATAATTTTTTGCGGGACATCCTTCATGTCAAATCGCAGAAAGAGAGTAGTCGAAGTCCTGGTGACAGATATGATTGAGGTTTTTAAAGATCTAGATAGTAATGGGTAATAAAAGGAGTTACAGCCCGTGGCTGATAAATGTCAGTTTAGATTGGCCTATGGTAAGAAATGCTGAGAGAGATCTGATAATGGACTAACTTGTCTGTCTCTAAAGACCCTGGAAAGGTTATCAGTATTTTTCTCTCTCCTGCTTTCCACAGCAGATAAAGTATTTATGGATGCCTACGCAGAAGGGGTGGGACCTTTTGACACAAATAAGATGACAGCTTCATATAGGATAAATGTGGGATTCTTCATATGCTGTGCAGCCAATATGTGTGCAGAGATAGTACAATATGTTGTTGTGGTCTTCATTCTAAAGACTGATTTGACGTAGCTCTCCACACTAACTAGTCTATTGTAACATAAAAATTAATTTCATAAATAACTTTATTTTTTTCACGCATTGGTACACAATGTTATCAAAGTAATTCATATAAAACAAACTGATATTTGCTGTATTAGAAAGGCTAGAATCAATGGTTTATCAGTGTTTTAGATGTGCTGTGGGACAGGTGCAAAAAACTGGTCGAACATTTTGTGCAATGACTTTTCTAGAAATAAGAAATAAAATGGATTAGAGAAACATTTGATGCACTTCATTTGCTCTACATGATTTTGGGCATCATTCAAAGGCATTTCAAATGTTTCTCTGATCTATTTTCTTTATTACTTTAAGAGAAATCATTTCACAAAACATCTATTTTTTTCATTTTTAAATTTTTTTTATTTTTTATTTTTTATTTTTTTTTCAAGTTTTTCCCAGAAAGCACAAGCTTACAGAGGCCTCACTTGCTTTCCTAGTGTCTTCTGTTCTCAAAACGTTCATAATTTAGTACCTGATTCAAAGATTAGATTGGATTATTACTTGTTCCATAGATCATGAATACGACACTTTGTAATGGTACGGAACGTGTCAGGTTAACAAAAGGTGTCTATACAAGATATTACATTACACAAAATATTACATGATACTTAATATTTTTTTTTTTTTTTTTTTTGGGGGGGGGTTGGGGAAATTACCCATTTACTATATCCAAAAATTCTTCTAATGAGCAGAAGGAGTTGCCATTAAGAAATTCTATGCTATATGGCTATCTGTCAGACTTTTGATGCTATTACGTAGGTGACCAAAGACTTTTGTGGCAGCATAATTTACCCCCTTCTGAGGCAAAGTTAGATTTATATATATTTTGTGAGGCTACATTTTGACTCTTATTGAGGCCTCATTTGCTTTCCTTGTGTCTTCTGTTCTCAAAATGTCTGTAATTCTGTACCTGATTCAAATGCAAACATTTTGACTGTTAAATATCACACCAACGTAACTTTTTAAGATCAAAATTTCTAGGCCTTGAAAAATTAACTTTTTAACACATCATTTAGGTAGCTAGCAGCACATGCTCGCAAAATACTTCAATTTCTCCTTAAATTATTAATTAAATTTTTCTTAATTATTCTGATTGCTTTCAAACAAATGAACCCTTTTTAGCAAAACTAAACCTCAGGCTTGTCAATCTGACACCTCATTTGTCCATTTCCCAATCCCGACAAAAACACACTGTGTAATTTATAGGGAGTCTTGTTTTAGCTCCATTAAATCAACTGACCAAAGATCTTCTTTTTCATTTAATTACAATGGGGTCCACAGCCAAACAAAATTCTTTGAAGAATGATAACAATCTGTCACACTAACTGTTGTAAGTTAGATTAAAATACCTCTTTATTTTGCCATCACTGTTGGTGTGCTGTCTGGGCTGTGTAGCCATCTTCAAGTGAACCTGATATACATCTCAGGTATAACACAGCTAAAAGAGGTTGTGACAGTCTGACAGATTGTCATTCATGAAATTCTGCAGCTACACTGCTCACCATTGTGCTCGATGTGCAAATGATCAGCATTTCAGTGCGACCACACAAAGTATGGAGGAGGAACACCACCTACCTTCTGATGAGGAAAGATTGCACAGTGGGTTTCTGATTCAGAAATCACATTTGAACATTATGACAAAATTGCAGTATCTGTGTTGTGAAGAAGTACAATGCAATGTTCCTTTGGACATGCACGTATGCCCAAAGGAACAGGCACTATGGTGACTACAGCTGCTATGAATGATATTAAATGTATTCACAGTTGCGAATATGAACCATCTCCTGCTGTATGAGGGAATGACGAGAATGAAAATTTGTACCCGGACCAGGCCTCAAATCTGAATTTCTTGCTTTACATGAGCGGCTACCTTAATCGCTTCAGCTATCTCAGAAAGATTTATGGTCAGACCCAAAATTCCATATGTCATTGTTCATGTGTCATGCCTGTACTTGTGCATCCCATTAATGTCATTCCTGTACAAGGGAGACATTTTATTTGTAAGTCAGAGGCCCAGTATTGGCTGATAAATATGAAATTGCAGTGCCTGTCAGAAGGAATAGGCAGTGCAGTGATTACAGTTGCTATGAAAGACATGAAATGTTTTCACATTTGCAACTATAAACGACCTTCACCTGTATAATGGAATGATGCAAGTGAAAGAAAGATACAAAATGTATTCACAGTTGTCAATATGAACAACCTCCAGCTGCATAATGGACTGACAACAATGAAAACATTTACTGTGATCATTCCATTATATAGCTTGAGGTGGTTCATATTTGCAACTGCGAATAAATTTCATATCACTCACAGCAGCTGTAGTTGATGCAGTGTCTGTTCCTCCAGATATGTATACATGCAAATTCATCAGTTGATATCAGGCCTATGACTTACAAATAAAATGTCTCCCCTGTAGTACAAGAACAACATTAATGGAATGTATGAGTACAGGTATGACACACGGACGGCGACATATGGTAATTTGGGTATGGCCATGATTCGTGCTCAGACAGCCAAAGCAATTAAGGAGACCGCTAGCATAATGCAGGAAATACGAGTTGGAGTCCTGGACCAGGACAAATTTTCATTGTCGCCATTGCCTTATACCTCTGGATGTGGTTAATATTCACAACTGAATGTTTGTTGTATGTGAGAAGATCAGTTGAGACTGTGGTGTATCGTTCCATGATATTGCTGCTTGGTCAGTATCCCACAACTGTCATGTGATCATCACATTGATGGGTTCAGAAAGTCCACACTGAACACCATGCAGAATGTCAGCAGCCAAGCACAACTAGCACCTGAGAGGACAGACATATTACTTACTCAGCTGTACAAGAAGGTACAGCCACATCATATACCTTCCGTCAGAAAATGAGCTCGTTTGCAGTAAGACAATTCTACACATGGACAGAGGAACAATGTCTGAAGCAGCACAGACTGTCAGCATGGTGATAATTAATGTGGCTCTTTTTCATGGGGCAGTAGAGAGATGTTTATAGACAGTGGTGCAGCCAAAGACAACACTGGACATAGGAATGGCAGTACATCATCTTTTCAGATGGTTCTTTGTAAAGCATCACGATGGACATATCCGTGTAAGAGGCCAACATGCTGTTATTCTTTTCTCACCTGGTGAAGTATAAACACCAGCAGACATCCATTGGATAATGAAGAATTTGTAAGGGGCAGCATGTCTGGCAAAAACCTTGAATGTGGAATGGAGTTCTGCTGCTTCATAGTAATGCAGATACCCATATCACAAATGTCGTACCACAGAAGTTATGCCGACTCAAGTGGGAGACACCTGAGCCCCCACCCTATACTCCTGATCTCTTCCGAAATGATTATAACACCTTTGGTCGCTTAAAAAAGGCCTTGAAGGGTCAACAATTCCTGTCAGGCAAGGACATGCAGTATACCGTCACAGATTTCTTCACGTAACTGGACACGGTGTTTTACCAAACAGGTATCTTCAACCTGGCATGTCAGTGGGATCACTGCCTCAATGTTCACAGTGATATTGCCTGACTAGCATACTGATTCTGAACTGTACAGCCTTCAAAGGAAAACTTTTTGATCGCCTCTTATAATATGGGTACATCTCTGGCATTTGAAACACTGTATGAGATTTGGGATAAAAGGTATTACATTACATGAAATGAAGCTTGTCTTATGGTGCTCAAGTAACACTGACACATCAAAAAAGTTACAAGACAGCAGTTCCATCAAGTATGCCATCAAGCATATTTCTACAGTTCTGCTGCATCTACGTTCATTACAGCTCAATATACCAAACAATGGAAAATCTACACTGGAATAATGACAATATTATGAAAAGAATAGTTGCCACTCACCATATAGCAAAGATGCCGAGTCGCAGATAGACTGACAGGCGTATCTGCAACTCAGCAGCTCCACTACATGGTGAGTAGCAACTGTCCTTTTCATAATATTGACATCTCAATATATCATAAATAACACCTTTACTGAAATTATGAGTTGTGCGTATCTCATATTGGACTGGATACTCTCCAAACTTCTTACTCTTCATTACATTAATTATGTGATGAGCTTTCGAAATCTGAGCAAGAAGAATATCTTTTCATAGTCACTTAACAGATTTCAATGTACAAGCCATAAACTTTTAAACCCTTGCTTATGTAGAATGCAGACACCAAGAGAAGCTTGATCATGATGACAAGTTACTCAATCCCTTTTGTTCATTTGGCTGTTTACTCATTTGAAGTACACTCGTCCCTTACAGAATGGTACAGACATAACGAGATTTACCCTCCCCCCATCCCCAACTCCCATATCAGATGTGCCGATCATATGGGCCAGGAACACATTACAAATCCTTTGTTTAATGTCCTTCATAAATTCAATTGCTTAGTTAAACACTTATGTTACACAAACTGGACACCCAGAGCTCAATGTTGTAAGGATCAGTATGACAAAAATGCACTGTTATGTCTCCATGACCACTCCTGTAAATAATGTCACCTGCATCTCCAAATACTATAAATCTGTAGTTAGTAAGGTTTGCTAGATGAACATAAATGAATGGATGCAACTAACGTGGCTCAAATTCCCCTCCTCCATCCCTTGAAAATATTTTCAGAATAAGAATCTTTACAACTAAATTGTTTTTTGAGTCAGAAATGACACATTATTTTAAAATATGAAGAGGATGTGCTATATTTAAAAGCTTTGTACAGCATCTGTCTTTCACCAGAAGAATGAGGAGTCACATAAACTGTACTTTGACACTGAAATGCCTTCATCATCCTGTAATGGTTATTCCTAATACAAATGATAATATTAAATCAATGCTGCACTAAACATGCATCATACCCTTGCAGCACAAACTGATCACAGCACTTGCCACTTCACAGGTGCATTCCTTACATATAAATGAGACAATCTATGAGAATCTGATGCTAATGGCATATTGCCACATTTTTTATTTCTATTATATTATGATGCAATTCAATCCATAATGAGCTCAGCTCTAAACAATACATTCAGCTCAATAAGAACATTCCGCATTTTAAACACAAAAAATAAATAAAATAAACTGCTTACGCACATATACCAACCCTTCAATAATCTGCTAAAAATAAGTTTCATATTACATGTCGCATATTCCATGGATCACATGGAGAGAAGTACTTGGGTTGTGAAAAGACGTCAGATAAACATTTACATCTGCACATCAACTCTTGGTAAGATCCTAAATGATCTTGACTATCTCTGTTTACACCACTGTGCTTTTTTCGACAGATATATGTAGGAGGCAGTATTCTGTACTTCAGCAGTGAATACACCTCCCTAGCCCTCACTGACTGCTCCGACCACACAGCAGCATTGCTGCTTAGTTCCTGCTGGAGTACAGGCTATAGTTTGTGTTTCACTGTCCCTGTTAATACATATGAATGAAACGAGTATCGTACTAGGCTAATTTGGGATCACTCTATCATGTGGGCATGTAAAATTCCATTTTAAAAACAATTTTTTTTGTAATAGAAAGCAAAAAAGCATTTTCCATCAACACTGGGCATTGCATTAAGGACATGACATGCAGTATTTGTTCATACTGACTCCAGTCACTTATTGCAGAAACCAAGTTGCAAATATCTGCCTAAACACCAGAGCAAATGTGCATGACGACTCTTAGTAGAGACACCCTGTATACACATAATAAGTTATTTTTGCTTATGCTGATGGTCAACTGCCAATCCCTGAATGAAGCATAGGATCTCTGCAGGTTTTCATGCATTTCACTAAAATTTTCTAGAATTGCAACTTCTCTATATAAACAGAAACATTCAGAAACTGCCTCATGGAGTTTATGATATTACCCACTACTTTATTTATATGTAGTGTGGACAAACCTTATGGTAAGACTCTGAACTTTCATTCTGGAGGACATTTATTCAAATGCATGTCTTGGAATACAGATTTAGATATTCCGTGGTGTCCCTCAAATGACTTGAAGCAAATGCTATGGTGGTTTCATTGAAAAAGACACAGCCAATTTTCTTCCCCATCCTTCTTCTAATCCAAGCTTGAGCTCCATAACTAATGACCTCATCACTGGTGGGTAATGAAACCCTAATCTTCCTTCCTTCATATATTTTGAACAGTAAAGGTCCTATGACACTTGGTGGGTACACTTGAAGCTCTTATTATATCTGAAGATTTCTCTCTGTTAAGATTAACATCTGTATTCTATTGCAAAGAGCTCTTGAATTTAGTTACAAAGCTAATTTGATATTCCATATGCTCATACATTTTGTTCATTGGCAACAGTGCAGAGCTACATCAAACACACACACACACACACACACACACACACACACACACACACACACACACACACACAGAGAGAGAGAGAGAGAGAGAGAGAGAGAGAGAGAGAGAGAGAGAGAGAGGGGGGGGGGGGAAGGGGGGGAGAGGGAGAGGGAGGGAGGAGAGAGAGAGAGAGAGAGAGAGAGAGAGAGAGAGAGAGAGAGAGAGAGAATGATCAGATCATTTCTGGAGCCAATACTACAGACAGTAAGTTACATTAAAATTTCACGAGCAAGGTTGCAGTTCTCTGCAGTTGCTGGAATCATAAGTATGACCTCAGAGGCCAGACACGCGGCATCATTTGTTCCAACATGCATTACTATTTGTAGATGACATATTGCCTGCTAACTTTCGCAAGTGTGAGTGACTGACACTGTCAAACGTTCGCTCTCCACTGCTGATCTCAGAGGTGGATAAACTTGCAGCCCGAGGTTATACGTGCCTGTTTTGTCAATATCTGATGATTTTTGCTTGGTCATTAGCACTGTGGTTCTTCCCTTATTATTTGCAACAGTCATTCACTGTCACACATGAACTCAGGATCCATTTACCTTGTGGCTTTCTTCATTGTTGTTCAAACTACTGCCAAGTTAATGAATTTCTATGGCTTGTCTAAACAAACTGGTGTAGTAGCTCTTTTCCAAAGCAAGAACTGATGATGCCTATATTGATGCATTGTACAGTAATTCCAACATAGACTTTTCCATATGCACATGGTGTTGCGCCACTGAGTCTATTTTCTAGGTGACTGAAACCCACAATTGAGTTAACACCAAACATCACTGCACACTGATGCAAGAATTATTAGAGAAGTGAACAGACAGGAGCCAACAAGTTGTTTTCCTAGCAAGAAACTGCATGCAGACCATGCTGGCGCAGCAAGAATCACTGCCGGGCCGTACATTAGAGTAAGTTACCACACAATGAAGTTTTGATGCCACAGCCATGTCTGTGTTGCCAGTGACACAGCAAAAATATGGAGGCCAGGCTGCAGCAGTGAAGAACCAATTACCACATGACCAAGCTTCACACTGCGGCTCAATTATGACATTCTGTCAAAACAAGGGCGAGATGAGCAATTATAAATACTGCCCATTTTAGGTATTCAGTGTCTGTCTAATCTGCAGCCACCTCCAAAAAGCCATCAACCTGAAGTGGTTCATCCACTCTGCTCTACTTGTCGCCGCTTCTGTGAGTTGCGAAGCTATGAGCTGTGCCTTAGCCCAGATATCTCTGGGACCTGAACTTGTGCCTTCTAGCTGGTGAGCCACCTGCTGATAGACTTCTGTCACCTGCAGGATGCTCACTTGCGGTCCATCATTTGTACCTGGGCCTAACAAGCTGTTGAGCTGCCACTTGCCTAATCCTCAAGTGTTTCCAGCATTGAGCTGTGCATCTGTGCCAGCCAACCTGGCCAACTTCTGCAGAGGTCGACATAGCCACCTGCCACCCCAGTCTGGGCTCTGAAGCTGCCCATCTTCTCCCATCAGTGTGCTGACAGTGTGACTCTGAACCACTGCAACCTGCTTAGTGCTATGAGGTACCTGTGTCATCAAAGGGAGCATGCAGAGTCCAGAGTTCAGCACCCACTCCACACTCCAGGGCTGGTGTCTGACCCTGGCAGCCAACTGCTTACTACACAACCACTGTATTTGATGGAAAAAATAAACTAATGCCTGTTTCACTTCTATGATTTATCAGCAGACATCCACCTGCCTCCATGAGTCTACCACCAGGTTAATCAACTTTCATTGTCACCATGACCTACAGCAGGCTAAGTAATTACACCAGCAATCTTGACGACACTACAACGGTATGTGGCATGCTCCCGACACTGCGGGTGGATCCCTTTGTTTCTTTTCTGATCTTAGCCTCTCTTTGATCTTCTTGCATGGTTTGTAAATAATCGTCAAACAAACACTGGTTAAAGATCCTGACACAAAAGCCAACAGCTGATATGTCAACAAGTGGCCAAACAAAAACATCAACTCTGCATTTGCAGTTGACTGGACCCTATTCCCTCAATGGCTGTGGGAACAGCCTCTTCAATATAATGGATGAGGCCTCCAGGTATACACACATTGCAAAGTTGTTCTCTCCCATCCTTTGCAGCCATTTCTTTAAGGAGTACTATTATCCACTGCATGTTTAAACTGCCAATGATTAATGGACTCCCTAATCTTTTGTGTTTGTCTGGCCATGACATGGGAAAAAGCAGCTTTATAAAGAGGTGAAATCATTTGAAATGAATGAATTAGTTTATTCTGTAGAGCTCCATTTCTAATGAGTTACATAATCATCTTTTGGGAAAACGTAACTTCACAGCTTACAGATACCACTTTCAGGATACGTAAGTTTCTCTGACATGATTTTTAATATATACAACTACCCAAATATCCGACTCCTCTCCATACTAATGTTCAACTTATTTTAAATTGCCTATAACTGCAGTCACACATACTGTTAATTTTCCTAAACTCAGTGGTTTATAAGTCTAGCATGTAGGTTTCTCAACACAGGTTGTGCTCTATTTATAGTCACCAAGCTATCTGCTTGCTGCATTTCATTGCTTGAACTGATAATAGTTCCACATTCTGGCTCTCTGTCAAAAATTCTAAATAATGTGATTAATGGATGGATTTAAAAACACTCCATTTGTACTGAACTGTTTGTTGATACTTGCAAATATTTCAATGATTGCCTTTTCAGTAAGAGAATAAAAACCAGTACCTTTTTTTAATTCAAGTATTTGTATCATCTCAGAATTATCATCAATTCCATTAGCTACAAAAAAATAACCCAGAATAAAATACTGTGTACGCACAGTAACATACTTCTACATATCAACATAATAATCACAACATAATAATCACTACACAATATCACAAGCAGAGGTACATGGAGCCTGGTGGTCCACATAACTTTCCTAGTCCGCACACAAGATACTACAAGTTACCTTAACAGCAATTTGATGAGATGCAGCAAGGGAACAGCAGAACTATGTTTCTCATGCAGTGCTGCATCTTTTGCTTGTTTGCATCTAGCCTCAACAAGAGCTTGTTCTGACATAAGTGACTTTTGTTTATCTACATCTGGTTCTTCACTTAATTCAGCTGCAAAAGAAGTTTGAATTACATTAATATATGATTAAAATGCACTAAATAACAATTTATTGATACATTACATAAGGAAGATAACTGAACATATAAAGTACCTAAATGTCTGACAAAAAAAGCAAACTGCTCCTAGCTCAACTGAGCTTATTATGGACAACACTTTCACATCAGTAAGGCATGATGTGGTATGAAATCATGAAATGTGGCAAGAATCAAGGTTTCACAATAAAAACAAAGGAAAAATCTGAAAACTGTGAATCTGTAATCATATAATGCAAAAAAAATTGTCATTTGTTATCAATTTGTCTGTCTGTCTGTCTCCTTGCCTACCTGCCTGCCTGTCCCTCCATCAAGACCAGTTTTCCCAGGAATGGATAGATGTATCAAGTTGACATTTACATTGCATATTAAGATCTATGGCCCCTTGACAGTATAATAAACGTTAGCTTCTAAGTCAATGTAGTAAAAATATATGACCACTTATGTCACATATTTTGATACAAACTCACTCATCAAAACCTATAGGGTACTTCCCTTTGGTCTAGAATCATGGAACTTGGCAAGGAGAAAGGTTTCAAAGTATGAGTAAAGGGAAAAAAACCTGCATTTATTAATCTGTAACTATATCACACAAAAATTTGTTTTTGGTCATTTATCAGACTGCCTGTCTGTCCCAGTGTCTGTTAAGATCAGGAGCGGGTTGCTGTATTAAGCTGAAATTTATGTCACATACTTAACATTCTCAAAAGTCTGAGAATCTCTGGGACCAATTCCTTACCAGTATCAGTGTCAATAACAGGCAAAAAATCATCAAGAATCTTGATTCCTGGAGTATATGAAGTGTCTATACACTGGTTCCCGTGTGTTCACCGAAGTTAAGCACTGTTGGGCGTGGCCGGCACTTGGGTGGATGACCATCCAGCTGCCGTGTGCTGTTGCCATTTTTCGGGGTGCAGTCAGCCTCATGATGCCAATTGAGGAGCTACTCGACCGAATAGTAGCGGCTTCGGTCAAGAATACCATCATAACGACCAGGAGAGCGGTGTGCTGACCCCATGCCCCTCCTATCGGCATGACACAGCGGTCGGATGAACCCAGTAGGCCACTCGTGGCCTGAAGACGGAGTGCTCATATGAAGTGTCTATACACATAACGTAAAACATTTGCATTCCCGCATTTTCTGTTTTCCCACTTTTTACATTCATTTTTCTCAGAGCCAACAGAAGTCCTATTCTCTCAAGACAATGCTTTCCTGTCATTAACAGTTCCACGTTACAACATTTCCTGTATTTTAAGTTTTCTTTGATGTTATCACAACTTTCAACAAATATTTTCATATGGATTCCTGCAACAAGTGCATCATATTCCTGCTCAAAGTCAGCCTTGGAACAAAGCAGAAAACATGGACTATATGCAGAGTTATTGATCATGTAATATAGCTTTAGCATGGTAAGCAAGAGTTTCATTGTCAGAGTGTTGGGTCACGGCCACTTATATTACAGGTTCACAGTGTTTGTAAGGGTGGCGAAGTTTCCGGGTCACTGCTGTAATAATAATCATGATCTGACAATAGTGACTCCAATAGCAACCTTCCTACTGCTCAGTGTGTTGTATTACAACAGCTTGAATTTAATTTAAAAGTCATTTATAGAAATAAACACCACTTTTTCAAGACGGCCATCTCTATAATGGGCTTTCATGAATCATTGTTAATTCTGTGTGAAATTTGCTACTCCATACCAGGTGTGCAGTCGTAGGTTGGTAAAATCTGATGTCAGAGATGAACATTCCTCCTCACCTGTAAATTTCATGCCTACTGTTCTCTGCTAACGAAGACTGCCAACTTTAGTGTTTAAATCAATTTTGCATTGCAAGTTTTATTTACCATGATTTTATAATAATTATCAATAATATGTCTCATATTAGAACATGTATACTGTTTTAACATGGTTTCATGAAATAGTAAAGCCAATTGCTGTTAGAAAGACATAAAAACAATAAATTATTTCAGATCTCTTTATACAGGCAAAATTTAAATGGTTTTTATTTCATATTTTGAGCACTATAAAGATAATGACAATTGTTGTTGTTGTTGTGGTCTTCAATCCTGAGACTGGTTTGATGCAGCTCTCCATGCTACTCTATCCTGTGCAAGCCTCTTCATCTTCCAGTACCTACTGCAGCCTACATCCTTTTCTGAATCTGCTTAGTGTATTCATCTCTTGGTCTCCCTCTATGATTTTTACCCTCCACACTGCCCTCCAGTACTAAATTGGTGATCCCTTGATGCCTCAGAACATGTCCTACCAACCGATCCCTTCTTCTAGTCAAGTTGTGCCACAAACTCCTCTTCTCCCCAATTCTGTTCAATACCTCCTCGTTAGTTATGTGATCCACCCATCTAATCTTCAACATTCTTCTGTAGCACCACATTTCAAAAGCTTCTATTCTCTTCTTGTCTAAATTATTTATCGTCCATGTTTCACTTCCATTCATGGCTACACTCCATACAAATACTTTCAGAAACGACTTCCTGACACTTAAACCAATACTCAATGTTAACACATTTCTCTTCTTCAGAAATGCTTTCCTTGCATAATGACAGTAAGAGTAACTTATTCATTATTGCTTGTTGAGTTTCCTACGCTTTCCTGTAGTGTACGCCTCCCTGCATTAAGTCCACTAAAAAACGTAAAAAGGGGATTTTACAGTAATTATATTTGTACTGAACCCTCAGTGCATAAAAATATTTCAGCAAAACTTGAATTCCATGAGGTATGTGAACAGTAATTCTCATCTGAACATCAACAAAAGCAAAACAAGGGCAATGGAATGCAGTCAAATTCAATCAGGTGATGATGAGGGAATTAGATTAGGAAATTAGGCACTAAAAGTAGTGCATGAGTTTCGCTATTTGGGTAGTAAAGTAACTGGTGATGGCCTAAGTAGAGAGGATATAAAATGTAGACTGGAAGAGAACTTTGTTGACATATAATTCAGATTTAAGTGTTAGGAAGCCTTTTCTGAAGGTATTTGTCTGTGAAGTGTAGCCATGTATGCAAGTTAAACATCGACAATAAACAGTTTAGACAAAAAGAGAATAAAGGCTTTTGAAATGTGGTGCTATAAATAAATACTGATGATTAGATGGGTAGATCACATAACTAATGAGGAGAAAAGAAATCTGTAGCACAACTTGACTAATAGAAGGGATCAATTGATAAGAAATTGTTTCAAAAAGCAAATGGGAGTAGAGCATTTTGAGGGTTCTGTAGAAACTTAATTATGTATACAGAATGTTCACCCATCTTGGGACTCGAGAATCTCTACAATTCTTGTCTTGTTATTGATGTCAATACTGGCATGATATCAGTATTGGGAATTTGAAGATTTTCAAGAAAGTTTTAATTTTAAGTTTAAATTTTTGTGTAATTTCACATTTGTTATTGTAATTTCTCATTTATTTTATTAATTCAGAACTTATAGTAACACACTATGCTTATTAGCAACACCATTTATTTAAACTTTTTAAGAGTCATTATTTAATAATGTTTGAGTTAACTGAATAAAACTTTAAAGATGAGTGAGCTGAATTTTTTGTGATCTTATGCCCTCAGGTATTACTTAAGTTTTTAAATTATAATAATTAAACTTACATATTTATGATAGAATTTGACTAACAGATACTGAAGTATGATACTTCACTTCAAAACCACAGGGAATTTCAAAATTTAGTCCTGAGACTTAAATTCCCGTTGAAATTAGAAGTAAATATCCTGCTGAAAATTATCTAAAAAAAAAAAAAAAAACGGTGCCCAAAACCTGTAAGTACAACAATGGTATCTTTACAGTGAGAGTGAATAGGTATTTATAAGACCAGGAAGTTTTTAATATTGTCTTCACTCATAATCAGGTGGGATTCCAGTCAAATGCAGGTTTAGTAGTTCTTATGAAAATCAAAAATTAAATTAAAGTAACTACTTAAGTATTAAATTTGAATTAAATTTGTATTAGCTTTTGTAGTGCCTTGGTTTACTAATGATAACATTCATTTGGTGGAGAAACACCATAACACCGCATTTTGGTGTTTGGTTTAAAATCTATGTTGAAATCTCCAACAACAATCAGAAGAGAAATGTAATCCTTGCCATTATTATTGTATACCATGGTGTCCATGCATTCTATAACAACACTGGTTAGACATTGTGGTGACCTCTAAACAGCAATCAACTGGACCTCGTACATTTCAAAATGAACACATATGCACAGAGTCCATATAGAGCACCTGGGTTATTTAAGAAACAGCTGTTACATGATCCATCTGTCACAGCACCTCTTTGGTTTTGAAGTTCATACACAATAGATCATCAACCTATATAACTACCACTGGTCCATCTACTCTGCACACCTCATAAAACCGTAAGTTTAAAATTGGCACTGTGGCATACCCAGGTTTCAAGAAACAGTGCAACGTAGGAAGAAAGAATGATAGGGTCAGTGAGTATCTCTGGCAAAGGAACTGTAGACCTGACTACGTGACATAAATTTCAGCTTGATATATCTACCTGCCTCTCAGAAAAAGGGGTCTTAACATACGGAAAGACAGACAGACACAGACAGACAGCTGGGTAACAAGTGACAAAAAATATTTTTGGTGTGATACAATTACAAATTAGAAAATTTTTCTTCATTTGTAATATGAAACCTCACTTCTAGCCATATTTCATGATTCTAGATTGATGAGAAGAACCCTACAGGTTTTGATGAGTGAGTTTGCAATCATAAAAATATGTGACATAAGTGGCTGTATGTTCTAACTGCATTGACTTATATAAACAGCACCATGGCTTAGTAATGGATAATAGCCTAGCAGGGATGCTAGCAAACATTTTTATGTATGATTTTGAGAACAAATTTTTCACTAAACACAGGTGATGAGTCATTAAATTATATGAAAGGTGGGTCTATGACATGCTTATAGTGTTCAAAGGAAGCACAGCAGAAGTCAAAGTTTGCATAACAAATTTAATGAACTACACTCAATTTCACAACTGAAGTAGAAGAAAACAGTTCTATTGATAGTCTTGATTTGAGGATATCCAGACTTAACAGGAAGCATGGAAAACCACTATCACAGATATGGTTATACATCAATCATCTTGTCAACCTATAAGAAATAAACATGCATTCTTCCATGGCACGCTTGACAGACTGATTAGGTTACCCTTGTCTACGGATGACATAGAGGACTCTACAGCTTACAGCATCTAGCTGTTAACAATGGATATGACTTTATGTTAGTAGATAATTTAATTAGAAAAACGTTAGACTAAAAGAAAGGATCAGGCAACGTGAAATCGCATTACAGCAAATTACAAATAAGGAAAACCCAAAGTTTATAATCTTGGCATTTGAGGAAAAATCTCTGATAAAACAGAGCAGATTTTCAGAAACTAGTCTGTGAAAGTTACTTTTCAAACAAAAAATGAAGTTAGGAAAATGATGAGGAGAAAGAATCTATAGCTGATCATTCGGGGGTATACAATGTCACTTGTGGCCAGTGTGACCATATATACATAGCACAAACAAGAAAGAAATTTACAAGGAGATTCAGAGAACACTAAGCTGTTTTGAGCAACTATCATAAAACACAAGCACGTACAATAGGGGACAATGAAGAACACATGCAAGTACTACATATAGCAGAAAAAGGTATTCATATGAATCTTCTTTAAGAAGTGGAGAACATACTGATCTGAAAGTTCACCCTGATAAAATACTTAATGAGCAAAAAGACATTAAAAAAATATCAAATATTTTTATAATTTGTTTTAATCTTCTGCAACAATGGGGGATTAATTATACCCAATGATATATACATCTTCATACCTTATCACTAATAATTCTTGACTACATTTTATGCCCAGACTATGACATACATCATCTAAATTAATCTGTTGGTGCCCACATTAGAATTCCCATGAGGTAACAAAGTGGGGCAAGAAAAATTTTTGCTTCAAGTTGCTTATATATATACTTATAGAAAGATGGGTCAGTTGTCCAATTAACATGCCTATTTGGGTAGTTATGATCAGACTTGGATAGATGTTAGGTGTTATTCCATTAAGGTACTGTTGTCAACTTATGTGATACCTTTGCACATTTTATTTATCAAATTAACTACTTTAATGAAGTAATACTGTTTCCACAGAGACATTGTAGGTTTGTGACTAAATACATAGGGTGTGTTCTTTTCTGTGATTGTTCAGTACCATGACACCAGAGCAAAAAGTGCCGAGTTAAAGTGCTTTGTTAGAGATGCTAACCGAATATAATATACTTTTATATTTGATAAATGTATATAACTACGGCTGCATGTTTTTGAACAGATATTTTCATGTAAATGTTATAATGTAAAAGTAAACTGATTAAAGAGGGCATAGTGTTAGAACTTCTATTGGTTACACAATGATGTAAAAATGGGATGCTTGTAAGAAAAGAAGCAGTCTGGGAATGGACATGATAATACATCTGTATAATTTCAGTGAGCACATTTCAATATGTCAGGTGATATGGCTCTTTCACAAGTTTGTCTGTCCATATATTATGACAATAGGTCTCATTACTTGGTGCATGCCTTATTCTATTTTAACTTTTTATGCACAGAGTTATATAATGCACACTACCACCTTCAGAAGATGCTATCTGGTAATGATGGGGAGACCCATAATTAATTATTTTAGGTCTACTTGTTAAGAAACTGAGTATTCATTTGTGGCATAAGCTACAAAATGTAATGGTACTTTTGTTATTTTGCCACTAGGAAGAGTAACAAAAACACCCAAAAAATAAATTTGTTACTATACATTAATACATGGACAGTATATTGATATGCTACGTGATTATGGATTATTATTAAATTAGACAGTCAAAGCTGCTGAATTATGGACTTGATAGAGGTAACCAATAGTAATTCATTACCACAACTGTGAAAACACAATGACACATGCCTTTGTATGTTCCATAACAATGTCTTTCTTTTTGTGCCACTGCACATAGTGTACCTGTAGACTACATTTCTGTTACAATAAGCATGCATATGGCCACAAAACAATGTCAGATGCTATGAGCATTCATAGACATTCCTAGTACCTTTATTTTTTCATGGGTCTTATAACTTACTTTGATGAGCCAAAACATTATGGCTACCTACTTAATAGCTTGTTTGTCCATCTTTGGAATTAATTACATCACTGATTCTTGGTATCAGGGATCCGATAGTTTGTTGGTAGATTTGTGGAGGTATGAAATATTATATGTCTACACACGAGTCAAGTAATTCGCGTAAATAATGGGCCTCTGATTTAAATAATGTGCCAGTGATTTACATATGCAGTGATGACACCATATAAGAACCTACATGGGTCATTGGTGTTAGAGCTGCACCTTTTTTAGATTGAAGTCATATGACAGGTATTCCTGCTTAAAGGAAGTCCCTTTAACTAAGGGCTCACCTTCAGAAGATGCCATGTTTCCAAGAAGAGAAGGAATTAGCATATTTCATCAAAATATAAGAGGTATTAAAGTTAGTGAACTGCTTACAGATATTGACTCTGAAATTAGTGGTATGTTGGAGCACCACTTAAATAATTTGATAATCCAGGGGGTTTCTTTTCCAGGACATGGATTAGCTGGCTGTTTTTCAAGGAGTTCCTTGCGGGGTGGGGGAGTGGCTATGTATGTAAAAAACAGTATTCCATTTGAGTCCATAGACGCATCATGACACTGTACTGAATAGATATTTTAATGTTGTGCAGGGGCAGTTGAATTTAGTGAAACTAAACATCTAATTGTTGTTGTTTATAGGTCCCCTACCTCTGACTTCAGAGCATTTCTCCTCAAACTAGAGAGGGTTCTTGATTCACTATATAGGAAGTACCAGAACTTAATTATATGTGGTGACTTCAATATAAATTTTGTATATGATGGTGCAAGAAAAAGGATGTTGGTAGATCTCCTAAATTCATACGATCTGATGCAGACTGGTTCCCCCCCCCCCCCCCCCCCCCCCAACTAGGGTGCAGGGGAACAGTGGCACAGCCATAGAGAATATTTTTTTCATTCTTCATTACTAGATGGACATTCAGTTAGTAAAAGAGTGAATGGCCTTTCAGACCATGATGCACAAATTTTAACACAAAAAGGCTAAAGTACTCAAACAAATGTCACATATAATTACAAACTATGTAGGAAAGTTAATCCAACAGCAGTAGAGAGGTTTTTAAATCTTGTCAAGGAACAAGAGTGGCAGAATGTTTATAGTGCCGATAACATAGATGACAAATATAATGTTTTCCTTAACATATTTGTCATGCTCTTTGAGAGTTGCTTTCCATTAGAACATTCTAAACGGGGTACTAGCAGCAATAGGCAGCCCAGGCAGCTGGCTAATGGGATAAGGATATCACATAGAACAAAGCGAGAATCATATCAAAATGTTAGAAGTAGTCACAATCAAGCTACAGTAGCCGATTACAAACATTATTGTAAGGCGCTTAAAAAAGTTATTAGGATGGCGAAAAGTATGTGGTATGCAAATAGAATAGCTAATTCACAGAATAAAATTAAAACTATATGGTCAGTTGTGAAGTAAGTGTCTGGTCAACAGCACAAAGTTGACAATATAAAGTCAGTTCGCAGTAAAAATATTTCTGTTACTAATAAATCAGATATATGTACAGTATTTAACAATCATTTTCTGAGCATTGCTGGTGAATTAAATAAAAATTTAGTTTCTACAGGGAATCATATGACTTTCTTAGCAAATGCCTTTCCGAGATTGATGTCTGAAATACTCCTCTGTGATACAGAGGAGGGGAAGATTGACTCATAATTAAATCACTGAAGACTAAGGACTCTCATGGATGTGATGGAGTTCCTAGCAGAATATTAAAGTACTGTGCTGCACATGTTAGCCCTGTATTTAGCCATATTTGTAATTTTTCCTTTAGGAATGGTCAGTTTTCTGAATGATTAAAGGATAAAAAGGGAGAAAAGGCTAATGTAGACAATTTTAGACCTATTTCTATGCCATCAGTCTTTGCTAGAGTTATTGAAAAGGCTGTGTATGTAAGGCTAATTGATCATTTTATGAGGGGCGTTTGAAAAGTCCGTGCAAAGTCCAAGAGGTGGCGTATCGAGGTCATGTTTGGTTAGTAGCATCTTTGGAAAGAATGGACACCAAGTTTCAGCCATAATGGTCTATTTCTTTGTGTTTGGCATTCATGTGAATCAAGGAAGTTGAGTGATTGTCAAACAATGGACGAAAAAGAATTTCTTGTGGTGATTAAACATTACTTTATGAAAGGCAAAATGCCTCAGGAGACTAAAGATAAATTTGATAAACATTATGGTGACTCTGCATCTTCAATTAGAACAGTTTATATGTGGTTTCAAAATTTTCTGTGTGGCCATATGGGTACAAGTGATGCTGAACATTCTGGATGCCCTGTGGAGTTACGATTCCAGAAATCATTGATAAAATCCATGATATGGTGATGCACGACAGAAGAGTTAAGGTGAGTGAAATTGCTAGTGCTGTGGGCATCTCAAATGAACGAGTACATAACATTCTGCATAAACGTTTGGACATAAGAAAGCTATCCGCAAGATGGGTTCCACAATTGCTCACGCTTGACCAAAAACAGAATCGTGTGAAGTGTTGCAAGGATTGTTTGCAGCTGTTCAGGAAGAATCCCCACGACTTTAAGCATTGTTTCATCACTGTGTATGAAACACGGATACATTACTATACTCCTGAGACCAAACAACAATCTAAACAATGGGTTACCAAGAGAGAATCTGCATCAAAGAAGGCAAAGACCGTTCCATCAGCCGGAAAGGTTGTGGCTACTGTCTTTTGGATTTTGCAAGGAATAATCCCCATCGACTATCTGGAAAAGGGTAAAGCTAATATTACAGGTGCATATTATTCATCATTATTGGACCATTTGAAAACCAAGCTGCAACAGAAACACCAGCGATTGGACTGCAAAAAAGTCCTTTTCCATCACGACAATGCAACAGCACGCACCTCAGCAGCTGTGGTCACAAAATTAATGGAAATAGGATTCTAACTCGTTTCACATCCCCCCTATTCTCCAGACTTGGCTTCCTCGTACTACTATTTGTTCCCCAATTTGAAGAAATGGCTGGCGGGACAAAGACTTTATTCAAACGAGGAGGTGATTGCAGCAACTAATAACTATTTTGCAGACTTGGACAATTCCTATTATTTGAAAGGGAGCAACAAATTAGAACAGCATTAGATGACGTGTGTAAGTCTAAAAGGAGACTACGTTGAAAAATAAAAAAGGTTTACCCCAAACACGTAAGTAGTTTTTATTTTTGCACGGACTTTTCAAATGCCCCTATTATATCACATGATTTGCTATCAAATGTACAATTCAGCTTTAGAAGTTGTTTAACAACTGAAAATGCTATATTCTCTTTTCTCTGTGAAGTACTGGACAGGTTAAACAAAAGGTTTCGAACGCCAGGCATACTTTTTGATATAACTAAAGCGTTTGATTGTGTTAATCACAAAATATTGCTCCAGAAGTTTGACTGTTATGGAATATGGGGAGCAGCTCACAATTATTTCACCTCTTACTTTAGCAACAGACAGCAAAAGGTCATTATTCACAATGTTGAGAATGGCTGTGATATGGGTTCTGAGTAGGGTATGGTCAAGTGGGGGGTGCCCCAGGGATTAGTGTTGGGGTCACTCCTGTTCCTTATTTATATAAATAATGTGCCATCTAGTATTACAGGTAACTCTAAAATATTTCTATTTGCTTGTTAGTAAAGGATGTTGTGTGCAACATTGGCCCAGTTTCAAATAGTGCAGTTCATGACACAAGTTCATGGCTTGTAGAAAATAAACTAACGCTAAATCACAGTAAGACTCAGTTTTTACAGTTCCTAACACGCAATTCAACAAAACCTGTCGTTTTAATTTCACAGAATGGAAATATGATTAGTGAAACTGAGCAGTTCAAAATTCTAGGTGTTCAGATAGATAGCAAACTGTCATGGAAAGCCCACATTCAGGATCTTGTTCAAAGACTTAATGCTGCCATTTTTGCTATTCGAACAGTATCTGAAGTGAGTGATCTTTCGACACGAAAATTAGTCTACTTTGCTTATTTTCACTCGCTTATGTCATACGGTATTATAGTCTGCGGTAACTCTTCCCATTCTAAAAGGATAATTTTGACTCAGAAACAGGTGGTTCAGACAATAAGTGGTCTAAGTTCACGAACGTCCAGCTGACCCCAGTTCATGACTCTGGATATTTTGACAATGGCCTCTCAATATATATATTCCTTACTGTCATTTGTTGTTAACAATATTAGCTTATTCCCAAGAATAAGCAGTTTTCACTCAGTTAATACTCAGCAGAAATCTAACCTGCATTTGGATCAGACTTCCTTAACTCTTGTGCAGAAAGATGTGCAGTACACTGCTGCATTCATTTTCAATAAGCTACTGCTCTAATTCAAAAATCTTAGCAGTAATCCACACACTTTCAAATCAAAACTAAAGAGTTTCCTCATGGGTCACTCCTCCTATTCTGTAGAGGAGTTCCTTGAAACATTAAGTCGATTCTTGTTGTTTTGTTGATTGCGTTTACTTAAACTTACGATTCACTTTTTTGGGTTCATAAACATTTTATTTTTATCTGTTATTACTTTTACGTTGTAATTTCATGTACTGGCATATTCCATGACCTTGGAGATTTGCTCCTCAGTTTGGTCCTACAAAACTTGACGCGTAAATAAGTAAAATAAAATAGGATTTGGTTATCGAGACACCAACGTGAGTTCACTATAATGCTCCTTATGGTTCTGGCTCTGAGACATGGACAATTATACTGCTAAAAGATGTCATCGCAGTCAGGGAAGGCAACAAGCATGAAGGGATGGAGGCAGTCTGCAGCTGTCGATTAAGACCACAAGCCCCATGCAAGTGCAGGACAATGTCTCCAATAGCATAATACTGCTACCACCAAATCTGAGTCTGTGGCATGCTGCACATTTTGAGGCACCATTTACCTTGAAGATGGCATTTGTGGAGACGACCATCGACCTACAATAGCAAGCATGTTATGCACCCAAAGAGCTGACACATTTCCATTGATCAACGATCAAATCCCGATGGTCCCGTGCCCACTACAATCATAACGGATGATGTCGTTGGTTCAACATGTGAACACGTAGGGGTGGTCTGCTGCAGAGCTCCACGTTCAACAATGTACAATGAACAGTATGCACCAAAGCACTTGTGCATGCATACTTGTTCACAGGCTCTGCATAATAATTATTTGCCTTTGTCAAAATTGTTTATCTCAATGGATTTCCCCAGTTACAGCCCACATCTTGGCCAAAGTGATCCCCCATCCATGTCTGCTCTGCTTACATACTTTTGCTACCACATCATGTGCCTGCAGTGCAACCAGATGGCATCAAATGTCACATTGGGCAGTGGTCATAATGTTGTGGCTTAACAGTGTATATCCCACAATGTTTTATCAATATTATACAGTGACCACTGAGTAGAATCAGTCTATTATTGTAATAATAATGTTGTAAAGACTAGTGTAGGCATTCAGTAGTTAAATTAGGTGCAGTGTTGGTATCTGCGATATGCTGGCACTTGTTTCAATCAGCAGTCATTAGTTTCATGCACCCTGGGTCATTTTGTACAATAAACTGAAATGATGTGGATTGAGTCATTTTACATTCACATTGGAAATTCATTTCTAAATATGGCTACAGGCTGAATATAATTTGGAAGTTTTTTTTTCCCAGTTCCTTAATGTCTCCATTGAATATCATAGACCTACTGAGTTCTGTACATTATAACAACCACACACCAATGTCTCTGAGTTTGACAAAATAAAATTATGTGATGCAAATACAGCTAATTTTTGTAGTGGAACAGTCTGTTGCAACTTCTATTTTCCAATAGTGTACATACACAGCTTAAATGTTTTGGAAGTACTTTCTTATATTAATATGTGATGTGACACACATAGTGTCTGCTCATGTAATAATTATGTACTAAAATGGAACACACTTCATATGTGCGTATTTTCTTCTTTGGTGCAATGGGCCCAACGATGGTCTGATCCTCGACCAAAATCGAACAGCCGTAATAAAAAATACTGCTACATTTGTGCAATAAAAAAATTACAGCTGTATATCTCATTATCCAATTTTTAACCTTTATTAAAGATGTACACCACCACCTCCATGAAACATTCTCAATTATTTACACCAAAGCTGCTATTTAATATTTACATTGCTGAGAGGGTATTTGGTGATTCTATCTGCTCCTGATCTAAAGTATGTCTCTTTATGGCTTCATGGGTGACAAGCAGTATTACGAATGATGATGTCTGTAGTTGGGGGTATGCAGAAGATATTGAAAGCATTGAGTGTTCCTGACAGTTTAATCAAGGAAGTTAAAGCCATTATTCAGTTCATTTTTTTTTTATTTTCAAGATGATCTTTTTGTGCATAATGTTAAATTGTGGATGGCGGCTGCAATTTCCTTTGCTGATCCAATAAACAGAACAATGGTGTCATCTATGTACCTTAGATAGTATATTACTTTTCTTTTCCAGTGACCTGTTCTTCAAAGAATTTATTTTTTAGATGGCCTAATGTGCCATCACAAGACCTTCTTTCTGTGGGAACATTTGGTCTTGGAAGCTTAAACAACTGTGGGGTAACATTGTGGTTAGTAAACACAATAATCTGTAAACTTCTGGTTGAGATATTTTTCTGTATTTCTATAAGTGATGTTGATGATCTCATCAATGGGTGGGTACATTGGTGTATAGATTTTTACAGTTAAGGAAAGGATCTATACTATATAGCCATGAACCTACAATGCCCCAAGCTAAGAGCCCAACCAAAAGTACATAGATCGAATGTCCCAATTAAACCCACAACAAATTATGTAACAGTATCACATACTTCATCGAGAAAAAGCTAAACAAACAGTATGCGACAATTACACATACAACTGACAATATACTGTCAAAAACTTGATTGTAAAAAATAAAAGACATAAAAATCCTGGACAACAGTAGGTTCTTTTAGATTAGATTAGATTTACTTTCATTCCAATTGATCCATACTGAGGAGGTCCTCCAGGATGTAGACCATGTCAGAAAAACAATAATACATGACAAATATTTACAACTGACACAAATAAGCTACTGTACCTTCCACAGGTCCCAAGTGGAATGATAGGCACTTTTTTTTTTTTTTTTAATGAAAGCTACATGAAAGAATAATTTTACAAACACACATTTACTATGACCGCATTAATGCACTGAATTTAAAACTAAAAAATGTTTTTTTTAATTTATAAGGTAATAAACATATAATAGAAGTACTACAAAAAAAAAAAAAAAAAAAAAAAAAAAAAAATGTTGGTTCTACTGAGAAATTCATCAACGGAGTAGGAGGAGTTGGCCACCAATAAATCCTTTAGGCTTCTCTTAAACTGAATTTCATTGGTTATTAAGCTTTTTATTGCTGCTAGCAAGTTATTGAAAATGTGCGTCCCTGAATAATGCACACATTTTTGTACAATAGTAAGTGACTTTGAATCCTTGTGAAGATTATTCTTATTTCTAGTACTGATTACATGAATTGAGCTATTGGTTTGAAAATGTGATAAAATTTTAATGACAAATTTCATTAAGGAATTAATATATTGGGAAGCCGTAGTTAGTATCCCTAGTCCCCTAAATAGGCTTCTGCAGTATGTTCTTGGGTTTACACCACATATAACTCTTAATGCACATTTTTGTGCCTGGAGAACTTTAGCTTGGCTTGATGAATTGCCCTAAAAAATAATCCCATATGACATTATGGAATGAAAATAAGCATAGTATGCCAGCTTATTCATTTTTATATCCCCTATGCCTGACACAATTCGCATTGCAAATAGAGATTTGTTAAGACGCTTCAGTAGTCATGTGGTGTGCTGCTCCCAGTTGAATTTATTATCAAGCTTTAATCCCAAGAATTTAACACTGTCCACTTCTTCTATCTGCTTGTCATCTTATGTTAGGCATACACTCTTGGGACACCCCTTACAAGTTCTGAACTGCATGTAGTGGGTTTTCTCAAAGTTTATTGACAAAGAATTGGCTAGGAACCAGTGATTAATGTCCACAAATATTTTATTAGCCGATCTTTCTAAGACTAGACTTGATTTGCTATTTATTGCAATGTTTGCATCATTGGCAAACAAAACAAACTTGGCATCTGGTAATGTTACTGATGAAAGGTCATTTATATACACAAGAAAAGGTAAGGACCCTAAGATGGAACCTTGTGGAATGCCACATGTAATTAGTTCTCAGTTGGATGATGCCTGATAGCTTAATACACGTCTCTTTCCTAAGACGTAGCTAATTAAATACACCTACGTACCAACAATGAAACCATTGACATACAAAAAGAAAATCTCTTAAAATACAGAAACATATCTCAAGCAGAAGTTTATAAATTTGTAGGACTACAAACCATAATATTATCCCAAATATTTTAGCTTCAATGATCAAATATTCTCATAAACAGATGGCCTTGCAGTAGATAGTCACATGTCTGGAACACTAGCAAACATGTTTCTAGACCACCTAAAGATAAATTCTTTGAAGAACAAGATCACTGGTAAAGAAAAGTAATATACTATCTAAGACTTGTAGATGACACCATTATTCTATTTAATGGATCAGCAAAGGAATTTAGTGATCTCCATTCACAGTTTAACAATATGCACAAAAAAATCACATCAAAAATAAAAAAAATGAGCTGAGTAATTGCATTAACTTCCTCGATTTAACTGTCATAAACATTCAATACCTTCAATATCTTCCGCAAACCTCCAACTACAGACATCACCATTCATAATACCTCTGTCACCTATGGAGCCATAAAGAGGCACACTTTACATCAGGGGTAAATCGAATCACCAAATACCTTCCCAGCAACACAAATATGAAATCAAAACTAAACAGTGGCTTTGGCATAAATAATTAAAAATGTCTTTTCTTCAAAACATCAAGATGACTTTTGAGCTTAATTAAAGCTGTCATGTCATTTCTGAGGCTAACAGCTGCCTTAAAGTTGGTAAAGCAATATCCATTATCTTTCTAACTATAAAGCCTAAATTCTTACTAATGATAGGGTACACAATGAGTATTTCAATGCCTTTCTCAATTAAGCTATTGCAAAACCTTACAGATTGCAGTAAAATTCTTACCTGATCGCATTCCACTGCCTTTTTTATTTAAACATAAGAGCTTTTAACAAAGCTGATATGCATACTGTGAGACATTTATGCTCATCGCATCTGTCAAAATGACAGCACAGGTTGCACATCGACGGTGATGTGTGAAGAACATATTTAAAGGGATTTTTTTATGCTGATGTGTCAAGTTATAAAATAAAACCAGTAGAGTAAATCTTTAGCCTTCGTCCTATAATAATCAACAAACTTAATTGTTCCTTTGGTTGATGCTACAATGTCCACACTTGCACAAGGTAGGACACTTGAAAATGTGCACATTACATGAACAGAGTGAGTCAAGTGATATAGCATAATTTTATTATGGTATACTATTTAATTCATAACTTCCACCTCTGAGCAATTGGAGTGATTCTTAATGAACAAAAAACTGATTAGTTGAGTGAAAAAATGCACAGCAGAAAAAAATTAGAGGCATCATGTTAAAACCATGTATCACCACCTGTAACTTGATAATGGTCTCAATGCAGCAAGGATGTGATGACATTTCTCTCCATGAATGCTATATCCAATTCAAGCAACTTATTGATGATTACATTCCATAGATCCACCAAATTGCAGAGATGTTAATTGCTACATTTCACCTGCTATGCAAAATAGTCCCAGACATTTTCTACAGGATGGTGAGAGGATGATCTATTAGGGCACCTGAAGTGCAATAGGTTTCATGAGTATTTGTCAAACCAGAAATGTGCGTTGCAGCAGTGTAAACACAGCTGTCATCATTATTGCAGACAGGAATGTACATAGCATACTCACCACAAAGATTTAGATGAAAGGACAAGAAGATATGGTCCATTTTCATTAACCAAATGGACATCTTTTCATAATAAGCATACTACAGCAGAGCAGTCTACATTTTGCACACTTCTTCCTTTAAATTCAATAAAAAAAGTAAGGCCCTCTACTAATAAAATTTTCATTTTACCATATAATTTTCAACAAATAACACAGACTTTTTCAATAGCTCACATAAGCATTTTATTAAATAACGTTGAATTGTTCTATTACTACATATTAATTGTGACAAGCCAATGGCTTCATTCTTAAGACTCAGGCACCCTACCTTTTTTCAATACATGAAGTGACTGTAAACAAAGCAGACACATTCGGCAAGTTTCGTTTAGTTGGGTTCACAGTCAGTCAGTTGATTCTAACAAATGAAAGGTCAGAATCTAAGAATAAAGTATGAAGTTATGAATGTGATAAAAAAATATTTAACAAGCAATTTGAAACAAAGTTTATGATTATTGCCACAATACTGCTTACATTATGTGGCACGTCACACTATTCTTTTAAATAATTTGTGCAGATTATTTCTAAACATGAAGCACACACCTGTGATGGATTTGCTATTCAGTAGCACTCAGTAACTTTAATCAATATAATTATCAAGAAACAAGCATCAAATTAACTTGCCAATATAAGCTTTGGTTGAAATACATTAATACATTTGGAAACAAGCACAAACATTTTAACTAGATACTTAAAAATACTCTGATAATTTCAATAAGTTAGGTAACTGACCTTCAAATATGCTTTAATCAAATTAGAACACGAACAAAAGTTTTAAGAAAATTTGCAATGCTGACAAAAAGCCTGAGCCAGCCTGATAATCATATTTTTTATTTAGTATACTGTAAGCTGAACACTACAACTGTTGCAATATTTACAATATACTTGCACAAAAATATATCCCAACCTTTGAATGCTGCTTTCAGAGCTGTTTCAAGTCCTCCATCTGCCATCAGGCTTGATACTAGAAGATCTGTCATGAAGCGATGACCTGGGCTTGTATCAGAAGGATCAGTTACTAGAAAAATAAATAAATACATAAATAAATAAACACTTACACCACAAAGCTAAAAATAACTTATTATTTTATGAAGAAATGACACAAAGAAACAACTGGTTGAAACAATCAAGGTTACAGAGATTATATAGAAAGTAATCTACAATATTCCTTTTAAAAATATCAAAGAGCTCCAGATCTTTTGGGATACAGCATGTTATATGAGGCTAGGAATGGGTTGTCCTACTGTTAAATGGTTGACAGCAGTACACACAGGGTCCTTCAGCTACCCCTAACAATGATGTTTTATGCAACCTGTAATGTCTTATCTGGTCTTCGAAAACCACATGAGAGATTTTCATGTCCTCTCACTTTCTATGCACAAATTGTTAGTGCTACAGAAAAAATGAACAGGACCACCTTGTAGGAAATTTAATGTAGTACAATTTTGTACTGGGCTATGTTTTCACTGGAAGCTATGGTTTTTATTTATTTATTTATTTATTGTTCCGTGGGACCAAATTAAGGAGAAGTCTCCATGGTCATGGAACGAGTCAATACATGAAATTATAACACGATATTAGAAACAGATAAAATGAAATATAAAAAAACATATTCAGGTGACAAGTCGTAAGTTTAAATGAAGAAAATCAACAATGTAACACTGGAATTTGCTTAATTTTTTAGCTCTTCCAGGAGCTCCTCAACAGAATAGAAGGAGTGAGCCATGAGGAAACTCTTCAGTTTAGACTTAAAAGAGTTTGGGCTACTGCTAAGATTTTTGAGTTCTTGTGGTAACTTATTGAAAATGGATGCAGCAGAATACTGCACTCCTTTCTGCACAAGAGTCAAGGAAGTGCATTCTACATGCAAATTTGATTTCTGCCTAATATTATTAACTGAGTGAAAGCTGCTAACTCTTGGGAATAGGCTAATATCGCTAACAACAAACGACATTAAAGAAAATATATACTGTGAGGGCAATGTCAGAATTTTGAATTATTAAAGAAAAACATACAGAAGTGACCTTAAAATGTACCTCCCCCTTCCACACTCATCCGTCACCAGTCAGGATTTCTGGTATGTTATTTGCGGCACTCCCTCCTACCTCTGTACAAAAATTTTAGGCTACATGAACTACTACCAATAACTTTTTTTTTATATCTATCGACTGGGCTATTACGCCATCAGCAGAGTCAGCTATGTTGTTAACATTACCAATTTAAACACACCCGTGGAGGTAGCAAAAGAAAAATGACTATTGTAACCATTACACTACAACTAATTACACTGACAATTCAATCCAAACTTAACCCTTACAAGCACAGTAACTTCATAGTCCGAAGGCCTGGCAAATACAACAACATCTGTTAAAATTAACATAACTGTTAGGTAAAATTTACACAAATGTCAATTTTACAACTTGTAGGGGCTCGATTGAGCTGGTGACATAATAAGGCCAGTCAATGAAGACCAAAAAAAGGTCAAATGTGGGAAATAATTCACACAGTCGCTAATTTTTGTATAGTAGTACAAAGGATTGCCGTGAACAATATATCAGAAATCCTGACCAGTGGGGCCTGAGTGTGGGATCGTTTGAAAGTTACTTTAGTATGTGTTTCTTGAATAACTAAAAAACAATGGCCTCTAGCAGAAACATACTCCAGTATAAAATTTAGCTGAACCAAGTTTCCTACAAAAAGCTCCTGTTAATTTTTTTTTGTAGACCTAAAGGTTTGTGTATAGTGAGAGAATATGAAAATCTTGCAAGTGATTGTTGAAGGCCTGATGTAATGTTGCAAGGTGCATAAAACAACACTGGTAGGGACAGCTGAACCTTCTGTACTCCTGCGCACACACCGACGCATGCATGTGTGCTAGCGAGATGCGACTTATTGTTTGCAGTATAGCAGATATCATTGCTGCTGATCTGTATTTGAGCCTGGGTGGATTTGCAACATTTAGGTTGGAGTCTGGCAGTACAGTGAGCAGTGCAGTAAGATTTTCAGCAGGTGTTTACATTTAATGTGTAATGTGTACTTCCTAGTCTGACAGAGTCAAAACTGTGTCATTCGGACAAATAAACTGAATGACTGACCATGGGAAGATCAGTGATAATGTTATGAGATAACCTCTTGAGGACAACCATGGTCCTTAAGTCTGTATACACCGTATCCAACCAAGAACTGTTACTGTACAAAATACAATTCAATGCTTTGTACAGTTCTGATATGAATCTGTAATAATTAATCTTTTATTGTGTACAAACAAAACAACCATCATGATATGTGCTACTGATGAAATCAAGTCATTCTATAGGTACGTTTAGGTCTACAGCCTCACTCTGCAAACCACAGTAAAGTGCCTGACAGAGGGTACTTCCTATTGTACTAATCATTAGGATTTCAACCCATTCCATTCGCAAATGGAGACCAACAGCATTTTCCTAGTATACTGCCAATGAACAATAAAATGAAGTCTGCCACCTGCTTTACCTACAATTGAGCCTATCTAATCATTGCATTTCATACTCCAGTATATTGTTTAACTCAGATATTTGTATGAGTTGGTAGATTCCAGTCATAACCCATTGATACTTAAGTTATGTGGTACTACTACTCTCCATTTTTTGAAGTGCACAATTTTTACATTTCTGAACATGCTAATCAGGTGCATGTTTACAAGATTTTGAAATCTTAGTAAGGAGTGACTGATTATTTGTGCAACTTTATTCAGACAGTACTTCATTGTAGATAATTACATCACCCACAAAAAATCTAAGTTTAATATTAATATCACCTTGCTAGTCATTAACATTGTCAGGTCATCACCAGAATCAATTCCAAATCTGAAAACAGGGTTATCAGTTAAGTACAAAACTAAGCACTGAAAGTACATTTATTACGGACACCAACGTACGGCCTACATATGACTGAACTCCTGGAGGAGAGTGCAGCTATTTATACAAACATTGAATATCCCAGACATTACAAACATAAGAAATTTTGAGAACCTTCAAGAACTGGTAAATGGCAAATGAAAAATAACTGGGTTTCAACTGGCAACCTGCAGCACACTAGCCAGTAACACTAACTGCCATACCACAATACATGCAGCACAGCTTGTGGCAATATATAATTAACTGCAAAGGTTCCCCCAACTCTCTTCCTTGGGACACAACTGAAGTTACTTCCATATCTGTCAATGACTCTTCATACAAGATGACACGTTGTGTCCTCCCTACCAAGAATTCCTTAATTCAGACCCAAATTTTGTTTGATACCCCGTAATATTTAATTAATAATCACTAGTGTGCTACTGAGTAAAATGCTTCTAGGAAGTATTAGAAATACTGCTTTTACACAATTTTCTTGATCCACAGCTTTCAGGATGTCATGTGAGAAAAGTGCACAATGAGTTTTGCATTGTTTAGTGTTTTTGGAATCCATGTTTATTGGGACCGAGGAGATTCTGTTGGAGATACCTCATTACACTTGAGCTCAGAATATGTTCTAAGTTTCTATGACAAATGGATGTCAAAGAGGCTGGATGGTAGTTTTGTGGATCACTGTTCCTAGACTGATGTGAACTGTACTTTCTTCCAACCACTGAGCAGAATTTTTTGTCTGATGGATATATGATATATTTTCATTAAGACAGACGTCTAACTAAACTGGAATCTGTGTATACAATCTGACAGGGAGTCCATCAGACCCTGGGACCTTGTTCAACTTCAGCAATTTCATCTGTTTCTCAATGTCACTGGCATTAATAAAGTACCTACATCACTCATCTTTGCAGTGGTGCTATAATTAAAAAGGAAGAGTAACCTTGGAATTTCTTTGTACAGGAAAATTTTAAAACGAGTACAACATTTCTGCTTTTACTTTGTTACACTTGGTTTCAGTACTTGTGTCTTCCCTCAGACTCTAGATACTAACTAGGGTGCCAATGGCAGTCTTTACATATGACCACAATTCGTATAACTGTAAACTACATGTCTGTTATCTGTTGTCTAGTGGATTGTGTGGATGCGGCATGTGCGCTCACACTTGTGTGGTATTTTGTTCTACTTTGATGGCAGGCAGCAGACTTCTTGGTTCAATTAGTAATTTCACTGTACATTGTTATTCTATGAACATCTGTAATATAGTATTTTATCCACCCTCAGCAACTGTAGTTGTATATAACGACCTAATAAGCAATAAGTTGCATAAAATAAATTTAATTTATTTACTGGTTTACGACTCTTAGTGCCCTCCTCCAGAAGGTTAAACTATTTTTGTACAGACACTAAGAACACCATGACCATGGCATTTTTCTGTACACATCTTACTGTTGACACTCGCAAATAATGTGATAGATAGAACCTTCTGAAGAAGGGCACTAAGTGTCTGAAACTGGTAAAGAAATTAAATTTCTTTTATGCTAGTAGTTGTTTGTTATTTCGTTATATTTGTAATACAAATAGTGTTTTTAATAAAGCTGACCTTCGCCTAATATTTTATCATACACGATGTAAGCACAATGGACTGCACACCTATTTTTATTTGTCTTAGCTCCAGGTACAAAAGTTTAGGTACCTTCTTTTTAAATGACAAAAAGAGTAGATTAATTAAAGAGAACTTTACTGCAGCAGCAATATTTACTGTAGCAGAATGCAGTCGTGCCAGTCATCACAGCACGGCAGTCTAAACTGTTTATGAAAACTGTCAGCACATATGTGACGCTGATGGTACTCAGATTTTACAACTTTGTGATGAAGCTTGTTTCGCTAATGATTGTGACTGTACCACTTATTTATTTATATGTGTCCAGAACATAGCATACAATACATATATTGTTGAATATATTACAAGGATTACAAATCATATACACATGATGATATTCCACGTGGTGCCCAGAATTCTGCTATACGAACTGCCTTATCATTCGCTACAGATATCCAACGAGATAGGTTCTGCCAGTTCTCTGCAGTTGATTACTGTAATTATATGTAGAATTATGTGATATGATCAATGGTATCTAATTGGGTGTGGGAATGTTCAAATTTTTCTTAAAATGATTTTAGCTCATTATTGACTGAAATTAATAAGCTGTTTTACAAACATTTTTCTTTTGTTAGGGCATATGCATTGAGTGTATGAGCCACTCCTAAAACTGTAACACCACACTTTGTTTTCAGGTCATTCACTTGCGTGAACCCCAAAACAGTTGTACACTCAAATTTGAGAACACTGATGCCACATGCCTTGATATATTTCTCAGGAAGGAACAAGCTTGTACCCTGAGTTCTCCCTGGTTCATGTTTCCCCTATACAGGTGCCTAGAGCAACAACATTCTTGCTCCTCACAGTCAAATAAATGAGTACTATTAAGTCCTGTATTTCCTGGAGAGACAATCCATGGCGGAGGATAGTAATTGAAGTACTTTTGGTATCACTACTATGTGATTCTCAGTAGTTCACCCAACACATCCATTCACAGCAGCTTTCTGTCACTTGATAAATGTCAGGATATTTTCTCCAGCTAAATCTATATCTACACGACTACTTCATAGTTCACAGTTAAGTGTTTGGCAGAGGGTACACAGAACCACTTTCAAACTATTTCTCTACTATTCCACTCTCGAATAGCATGTGGGAGAAACAAAAACCTAAATCTTTCTATGTGAGCCCTGATTTCTCTCATTTTATTACAATCATCATTTCTCGCCAATGTAGGTGGAAGCCGAAAAAATATTTTTGCATTCGGAACAGAAAGCTGGTGATTGAAATTTTGTGAAAAGATATTACTGCAATGAAAAATGCCTTCATTTTAAATTTCCACCCCAACTCACTTATCATACTTGGTGATACTCTTTCCAGTACATATACATCTACATCTACATGGTTACTCTGAAATTCACACTTAAGTGCCTGGCAGAGGGTTCATCGAACCATTTTCATACTGCTTCTCTAACATTCCATTCTCGAATGACGCGTGGGAAAAAGTAACACCTAAATCTTTCCGTTTGAGCTCTGATTTCTCTTATTTTATGATGATGATCATTTCTCCCCACATAGGTGGGTGTTAACAAAATATTTACGCATTCAGATGAGAAAGTTGGTGATTGAATTTTTGTAAATAGATCTCACCGCAAAGAAAACCGCCTTTGTTTCAGTGACAGCCACCCCACCTCGTGTATCGTATCAGTAACACTCTCACCCCTACTGTGTGATAACACGAAACGAGCTGTCCTTATTTGCACTTTTTTTATGTCCTCCATCAGTCCTACCTGGTAAGGTTCCCATACACTATTATGTGATAAGACAAAACGGCATTACGGTCAGTAAAACTACCACTGCCATCGTGCAGTGAAGGTATTGACTGTGTCTTGACTCTGATATATTTTATATATGATCTGAAACTCTCTGGATTTTCTGCCAGGTTTTGAGGCAGAGCTTCATTGTGGAAGCTGTTAAAGGTATCTCGGACTGAAGATCACACTACGTTTCGAGAATCTGCACTCTATAGCTGCCCAATGAGGCACCCCCTGCTGCCATGGTGCCTGTGATATGTTCTCCTGCCATCCTTCATAACTGAATTTCTGTTCTGACAATTTCTAATATTACATCAAATTTCAGAGCAAAACTGTTTTTTGAACACTCAAAGCTGTATCATTATTTCCCTACACAAATGTTAGACCTCAAGTGTTGGGAAGTGAAGACAGAGTCACTTTAATCCCAAAAAAGCTTTGCCACAAACAATAAGTCTGCTCTTTTTAAACACTGTTGTTTCTACCAACAGCTTCTTCCTGTGCAATGTTTTTGGCACTACCCAGTATAACTTGAGTGTCTGTGAGTGTAAGTTCAGTTACGCATTTTATGTGTGATCAATTATTCTTAATACAATATGGCTAAAAGACAGAGGACTTACAGCTTTAACAGTGATTGGAAAGAGAAGTAGTGTCTTGTCAAATTCAGAGGAAAACCTGTGCGCTTATTGCGTAACAGTAGTGTGTCTGTTCCCAAGATACTACAGTCCCCTGCGTATCACTCACATAGGGATACGTGAATGGAACAGGAAGAAACCTTAATAGCCGGTACAATGGCACATACCCTCTATCACAAACCTCATGGTGGATTGCAGAGTACAGATGTAAATGTAGATGTAGATGTAGATATAGAAGAAAAGTAATACTGAAAGTCAT